>NW_028227343.1:260473-320566 GCF_978045245.1 Mus caroli
AACTAGGAATTTACTGAAAAACCCGCATTAGACGAAATGCACAGTGTAGTACATTGTATATGAGTGAGTTGCACTGAAAAACTTAGAATTTACTGAAAAACCCGCATTAGACGAAATGCACAGTGTAGTACATAGTATATGAGTGAGTTGCACTGAAAAACTTAGAATTTACTGAAAAACCCGCATTAGACGAAATGCACAGTGTAGTACATAGTATATGAGTGAGTTGCACAGAAAAACTTAGAATTTACTGAAAAACCCGCATTAGACGAAATGCACAGCGTAGTACATTGTATATGAGTGAGTTGCACTGAAAAACTTAGAATTTACTGAAAAACCCGCATTAGACGAAATGCACAGTGTAGTACATTGTATATGAGTGAGTTGCACTGAAAAACTTAGAATTTACTGAAAAACCCGCATTAGACGAAATGCACAGTGTAGTACATTGTATATGAGTGAGTTGCACTGAAAAACTCAGAATTTACTGAAAAACACGCATTAGACGAAATGCACAGTTTAGTACATTGTATATGAGTGAGTTGCACTGAAAAACTCAGAATTTACTGAAAAACCCGCATTAGACGAAATGCACAGTGTAGTACATAGTATATGAGTGAGTTGCACTGAAAAACTTAGAATTTACTGAAAAACCCGCATTAGACGAAATGCAGAGTGTAGTACATTGTATATGAGTGAGTTGCTCTGAAAAACTAGGAATTTACTGAAAAACCCGCATTAGACGAAATGCACAGTGTAGTACATAGTATATGAGTGAGTTGCACTGAAAAACTAGGAATTTACTGAAAAACCCGCATTAGACGAAATGCACAGTGTAGTACATAGTATATGAGTGAGTTGCACTGAAAAACTAGGAATTTACTGAAAAACCCGCATTAGACGAAATGCACAGTGTAGTACATTGTATATGAGTGAGTTGCACTGAAAAACTTAGAATTTACTGAAAAACCCGAATTAGACGAAATGCACAGTGTAGTACATTGTATATGAGTGAGTTGCACTGAAAAACTTAGAATTTACTGAAAAACCCGCATTAGACGAAATGCAAAGTGTAGTACATTGTATATGAGTGAGTTGCACTGAAAAACTTAGAATTTACTGAAAAACCCGCATTAGACGAAATGCACAGCGTAGTACATTGTATATGAGTGAGTTGCACTGAAAAACTTAGAATTTACTGAAAAACCCGCATTAGACGAAATGCACAGTGTAGTACATTGTATATGAGTGAGTTGCACTGAAAAAATTAGAATTTACTGAAAAACCCGCATTAGACGAAATGCACAGTGTAGTACATAGTATATGAGTGAGTTGCACTGAAAAACTCAGAATTTACTGAAAAACACGCATTAGACGAAATGCACAGTGTAGTACATTGTATATGAGTGAGTTGCACTGAAAAACTCAGAATTTACTGAAAAACCCGCATTAGACGAAATGCACAGTGTAGTACATAGTATATGAGTGAGTTGCACTGAAAAACTTAGAATTTACTGAAAAACCCGCATTAGACGAAATGCAGAGTGTAGTACATTGTATATGAGTGAGTTGCTCTGAAAAACTAGGAATTTACTGAAAAACCCGCATTAGACGAAATGCAGAGTGTAGTACATAGTATATGAGTGAGTTGCACTGAAAAACTAGGAATTTACTGAAAAACCCGCATTAGACGAAATGCACAGTATAGTACATAGTATATGAGTGAGTTGCACTGAAAAACTAGGAATTTACTGAAAAACCCGCATTAGACGAAATGCACAGTGTAGTACATTGTATATGAGTGAGTTGCACTGAAAAACTTAGAATTTACTGAAAAACCCGAATTAGACGAAATGCACAGTGTAGTACATTGTATATGAGTGAGTTGCACTGAAAAACTTAGAATTTACTGAAAAACCCGCATTAGACGAAATGCACAGTGTAGTACATTGTATATGAGTGAGTTGCACTGAAAAACTTAGAATTTACTGAAAAACCCGCATTAGACGAAATGCACAGTGTAGTACATTGTATATGAGTGAGTTGCACTGAAAAACTTAGAATTTACTGAAAAACCCGCATTAGACGAAATGCACAGTGTAGTACATAGTATATGAGTGAGTTGCACTGAAAAACTTAGAATTTACTGAAAAACCCGCATTAGACGAAATGCACAGTGTAGTACATTGTATATGAGTGAGTTGCACTGAAAAACTTAGAATTTACTGAAAAACCCGCATTAGACGAAATGCACAGTGTAGTACATTGTATATGAGTGAGTTGCACTGAAAAACTTAGAATTTACTGAAAAACCCGCATTAGACGAAATGCACAGTGTAGTACATAGTATATGAGTGAGTTGCACTGAAAAACTTAGAATTTACTGAAAAACCCGCATTAGACGAAATGCACAGTGTAGTACATAGTATATGAGTGAGTTGCACTGAAAAACTTAGAATTTACTGAAAAACCCGCATTAGACGAAATGCACAGTGTAGTACATTGTATATGAGTGTGTTGCACTGAAAAACTTAGAATTTACTGAAAAACCCGCATTAGACGAAATGCACAGCGTAGTACATTGTATATGAGTGAGTTTGCACTGAAAAACTTAGAATTTACTGAAAAACCCGCATTAGACGAAATGCACAGTGTAGTACATTGTATATGAGTGAGTTGCACTGAAAAAATTAGAATTTACTGAAAAACCCACATTAGACGAAATGCACAGTGTAGTACATAGTATATGAGTGAGTTGCACTGAAAAACTCAGAATTTACTGAAAAACACGCATTAGACGAAATGCAGAGTTTAGTACCTTGTATATGAGTGAGTTGCACTGAAAAACTCAGAATTTACTGAAAAACCCGCATTAGACGAAATGCACAGTGTAGTACATAGTATATGAGTGAGTTGCACTGAAAAACTTAGAATTTACTGAAAAACCCGCATTAGACGAAATGCAGAGTGTAGTACATTGTATATGAGTGAGTTGCTCTGAAAAACTAGGAATTTACTGAAAAACCCGCATTAGACGAAATGCACAGTGTAAGTACATAGTATATGAAGTGAGTTGCACTGAAAAACTAGGAATTTACTGAAAAACCCGCATTAGACGAAATGCACAGTGTAGTACATAGTATATGAGTGAGTTGCACTGAAAAACTAGGAATTTACTGAAAAACCCGCATTAGACGAAATGCACAGTTTAGTACATTGTATATGAGTGAGTTGCACTGAAAAACTTAGAATTTACTGAAAAACCCGAATTAGACGAAATGCACAGTGTAGTACATTGTATATGAGTGAGTTGCACTGAAAAACTTAGAATTTACTGAAAAACCCGCATTAGACGAAATGCAAAGTGTAGTACACTGTATATGAGTGAGTTGCACTGAAAAACTCAGAATTTACTGAAAAACCCGCATTAGACGAAATGCACAGTGTAGTACATAGTATATGAGTGAGTTGCACTGAAAAACTTAGAATTTACTGAAAAACCCGCATTAGACGAAATGCAGAGTGTAGTACATTGTATATGAGTGAGTTGCTCTGAAAAACTAGAATTTACTGAAAAACCCGCATTAGACGAAATGCAGAGTGTAGTACATAGTATATGAGTGAGTTGCACTGAAAAACTAGGAATTTACTGAAAAACCCGCATTAGACGAAATGCACAGTAGTGAGTAATGAGGAGTTGCACTGAAAAACTAGGAATTTACTGAAAAACCCGCATTAGACGAAATGCACAGTTAGTACATTGTATATGAGTGAGTTGCACTGAAAAACTTAGATTTACTGAAAAACCCGAATTAGACGAAATGCACAGTGTAGTACATTGTATATGAGTGAGTTGCACTGAAAAACTTAGAATTTACTGAAAAACCCGAATTAGACGAAATGCACAGTGTAGTACATTGTATATGAGTGAGTTGCACTGAAAAACTTAGAATTTACTGAAAAACCCGCATTAGACGAAATGCACAGTGTAGTACATTGTACATGAGTGAGTTGCACTGAAAAACTTAGTATTTACAGAAAAACCCGCATTAGACGAAATGCACAGTGTAGTACATAGTATATGACGTGAGTTGCACTGAAAAACTTAGAATTTACTGAAAAACCCGCATTAGACGAAATGCACAGTGTAGTACATAGTATATGAGTGAGTTGCACTGAAAAACTTAGAATTTACTGAAAAACCCGCATTAGACGAAATGCACAGTGTAGTACATTGTATATGAGTGAGTTGCACTGAAAAACTTAGAATTTACTGAAAAACCCGAATTAGACGAAATGCACAGTGTAGTACATTGTATATGAGTGAGTTGCACTGAAAAACTTAGAATTTACTGAAAAACCCGAATTAGACGAAATGCACAGTGTAGTACATTGTATATGAGTGAGTTGCACTGAAAAACTTAGTATTTACAGGAAAACCCGCATTAGACGAAATGCACAGTGTAGTACATAGTATATGAGTGAGTTGCACTGAAATGAAAACTTAGAATTTACTGAAAACCCGCATTAGACGAAATGCACAGTGTAGTACATAGTATATGAGTGAGTAGCACTGAAAAACTTAGAATTTACTGAAAAACCCGCATTAGACGAAATGCACAGTGTAGTACATTGTATATGAGTGAGTTGCACTGAAAAACGTAGAATTTACTGAAAAACCTGCATTAGACGAAAGCACAGTGTAGTACATTGTAATGAGTGAGTTGCACTGAAAAACTTAGAATTTACTGAAAAACCCGCATTAGACGAAATGCACAGTGTAGTACATAGTACATGAGTGAGTTGCAATGAAAAAACTTAGAATTTACTGAAAAACCCGCATTAGACGAAATGCACAGTGTAGTACATAGTATATGAGTGAGTTGCAATGAAAAACTTAGAATTTACTGAAAAACCCGCATTAGACGAAATGCACATTGTAGTACATTGTATATGAGTGAGTTGCACTGAAAAACTTAGAATTTACTGAAAAACCCGCATTAGACGAAATGCACAGTGTAGTAAATTGTATATGAGTGTGTTTGCACTGAAAAACTTAGAATTTACTGAAAAACCCGCATTAGACGAAATGCACAGTGTAGTACATAGTATATGAGTGAGTGCACTGAAAAACTTAGAATTTACTGAAAAACCCGCATTAGACGAAATGCACAGTGTAGTACATTGTATATGAGTGAGTTGCACTGAAAAACTTAGAAGTTTACTGAAAACCCGCATTAGACGAAATGCACAGTGTAGTACATTGTATATGAGTGAGTTGCACTGAAAAACTTAGAATTTACTGAAAAACCCGCATTAGACGAAATGCACAGTGTAGTACATTGTATATGAGTGAGTTGCACTGAAAAACTTAGAATTTACCTGAAAAACCCGCATTAGACGAAATGCACAGTGTAGTACATTGTATATGAGTGAGTTGCACTGAAAAACTTAGAATTTACTGAAAAACCCGCATTAGACGAAATGCACAGTGTAGTACATATTATATGAGTGAGTTGCACTGAAAAACTTAGAATTTACTGAAAAACCTGCATTAGACGAAATGCACAGTGTAGTACATTGTATATGAGTGAGTTGCACTGAAAAACTTAGAATTTACTGAAAAACCCGCATTAGACGAAATGCACAGTGTAGTACATAGTACATGAGTGAGTTGCACATGAAAAACTTAGAATTTACTGAAAACCCGCATTAGACGAAATGCACAGTGTAGTACATAGTATATGAGTGAGTTGCAATGAAAAACTTAGAATTTACTGAAAAACCCGCATTAGACGAAATGCACAGTGTAGTACATTGTATATGAGTGTGTTGCACTGAAAAACTTAGAATTTACTGAAAAACCCGCATTAGACGAAATGCACAGTGTAGTAAATTGTATATGAGTGTGTTGCACTGAAAAACTTAGAATTTACTGAAAAACGCCGCATTAGACGAAATGCACAGTGTAGTACCATAGTATATGAGTGAGTTGCACTGAAAAACTTAGAATTTACTGAAAAACCCGCATTAGACGAAATGCACAGTGTAGTACATTGTATATGAGTGAGTTACACTGAAAAACTTAGAATTTACTGAAAAACCCGCATTAGACGAAATGCACAGTGTAGTACATTGTATATGAGTGAGTTGCACTGAAAAACTTAGAATTTACTGAAAAACCCGCATTAGACGAAATGCACAGTGTAGTACATTGTATATGAGTGAGTTGCACCTGAAAAACTTAGAATTTACTGAAAAACCCGCATTAGACGAAATGCACAGTGTAGTACATTGTATATGAGTGAGTTTGCACTGAAAAACTTAGAATTTACTGAAAAACCCGCATTAGACGAAATGCACAGTGTAGTACATATTATATGAGTGAGTTGCACTGAAAAACTTAGAATTTACTGAAAAACCCGCATTAGACGAAATGCATAGTGTAGTACATTGTATATGAGTGAGTTGCACTGAAAAACTTAGAATTTACTGAAAAACCCGCATTAGACGAAATGCACAGTGTAGTACATTGTATATGAGTGAGTTGCACTGAAAAAACTAGGAATTTACTGAAAAACCGCATTAGACGAAATGCACAGTGTAGTACATTGTATATGAGTGAGTTGCACTGAAAAACTTAGAATTTACTGAAAAACCGCATTAGACGAAATGCACAGTGTAGTACATTGTATATGAGTGAGTTGCACTGAAAAACTAGGAATTTACTGAAAAAACCCGCATTAGACGAAATGCACAGTGTAGTACATATTATATGAGTGAGTTGCACTGAAAAACTTAGAATTTACTGAAAAACCCGCATTAGACGAAATGCATAGTGTAGTACATTGTATATGAGTGAGTTGCACTGAAAAACTTAGAATTTACTGAAAAACCCGCATTAGACGAAATGCACAGTGTAGTACATTGTATATGAGTGAGTTGCACTGAAAAACTTAGAATTTACTGAAAAACCCGCATTAGACGAAATGCAGAGTGTAGTACATTGTATATGAGTGAGTTGCACTGAAAAACTTAGAATTTACTGAAAAACCCGCATTAGACGAAATGCACAGTGTAGTACATATTATATGAGTGAGTTGCACTGAAAAACTAGGAATTTACTGAAAAACCCGCATTAGACGAAATGCATAGTGTAGTACATTGTATATGAGTGAGTTGCACTGAAAAACTTAGAATTTACTGAAAAACCTGCATTAGACGAAATGCACAGTGTAGTACATAGTATATGAGTGAGTTGCACTGAAAACTTAGAATTTACTGAAAAACCCGCATTAGACGAAATGCACAGTGTAGTACATTGTATATGAGTGAGTTGTTCTGAAAAACTAGGAATTTACTGAAAAACCCGCATTAGACGAAATGCACAGTGTAGTACATTGTATATGAGTGAGTTGCACTGAAAAACTTAGAATTTACTGAAAAACCCGCATTAGACGAAATGCAGAGTGTAGTACATTGTATATGAGTGAGTTGCACTGAAAAACTTAGAATTTACTGAAAAACCCGCATTAGACGAAATGCACAGTGTAGTACATATTATATGAGTGAGTTGCACTGAAAAACTAGGAATTTACTGAAAAACCCGCATTAGACGAAATGCATAGTGTAGTACATTGTATATGAGTGAGTTGCACTGAAAAACTTAGAATTTACTGAAAAACCCGCATTAGATGAAATGCACAGTGTAGTACATTGTATATGAGTGAGTTGCACTGAAAAACTAGGAATTTACTGAAAAACCCGCATTAGACGAAATGCACAGTGTAGTACATAGTATATGAGTGAGTTGCACTGAAAAACTAGGAATTTACTGAAAAACCCGCATTAGACGAAATGCAGAGTGTAGTACATTGTATATGAGTGAGTTGCACTGAAAAACTTAGAATTTACTGAAAAACCCGCATTAGACGAAATGCACAGTATAGTACATTGTATATGAGTGAGTTGCACTGAAAAACTAGGAATTTACTGAAAAACCCGCATTAGACGAAATGCACAGTGTAGTACATTGTATATGAGTGAGTTGCACAGAAAAACTTAGAATTTACTGAAAAACCCGCATTAGACGAAATGCAGAGTGTAGTACATTGTATATGAGTGAGTTGCACTGAAAAACTTAGAATTTACTGAAAAACCCGCATTAGACGAAATGCACAGTGTAGTACATAGTATATGAGTGAGTTGCACAGAAAAACTTAGAATTTACTGAAAAACCCGCATTAGACGAAATGCAGAGTGTAGTACATTGTATATGAGTGAGTTGCACTGAAAAACTTAGAATTTACTGAAAAACCCGCATTAGACGAAATGCACAGTGTAGTACATTGTATATGAGTGAGTTGCACTGAAAACCTTAGAATTTACTGAAAAACCCGCATTAGACGAAATGCACAGTGTAGTACATTGTATATGAGTGAGTTGCACTGAAAACCTTAGAATTTACTGAAAAACCCGCATTAGACGAAATGCACAGTGTAATACATTGTATATGAGTGAGTTGCACTGAAAAACTTAGAATTTACTGAAAAACCCGCATTAGACGAAATGCACAGTGTAGTATATAGTATATGAGTGAGTTGCACTTAAAAACTTAGAATTTACTGAAAAACCTGCATTAGACGAAATGCACAGTGTAGTACATTGTATATTAGTGAGTTGCACTGAAAAACTTAGAATTTACTTAAAAACCCGCATTAGACGAAATGCACAGTGTAGTACATTGTATATGAGTGAGTTGCACTGAAAAACTTAGAATTTACTGAAAAACCCGCATTAGACGAAATGCACAGTGTAGTACATAGTATATGAGTTAGTTGCACTGAAAAACTAGGAATTTACTGAAAAACCCGCATTAGACGAAATGCACAGTGTAGTACATAGTATATGAGTGAGTTGCACTGAAAAACTAGGAATTTACTGAAAAACCCGCATTAGACGAAATGCAGAGTGTAGTACATTGTATATGAGTGAGTTGCACTGAAAAACTTAGAATTTACTGAAAAACCCGCATTAGAAGAAATGCACAGTGTAGTACATTGTATATGAGTGAGTTGCACTGAAAAACTAGGAATTTACTGAAAAACCCGCATTAGACGAAATGCACAGTGTAGTACATAGTATATGAGTGAGTTGCACTGAAAAACTTAGAATTTACTGAAAAACCCGCATTAGAAGAAATGCATAGTGTAGTACATTGTATATGAGTGAGTTGCACTGAAAAACTTAGAATTTTTGAAAAACCCGCATTAGACGAAATGCACAGTGTAGTACATAGTATATGAGTGAGTTGCACTGAAAAACTTAGAATTTACTGAAAAACCCGCATTAGACGAAATGCACAGTGTAGTACATTGTATATGAGTGAGTTGCACTGAAAAACTTAGAATTTACTGAAAAACCCGCATTAGACGAAATGCACAGTGTAGTACATTGTACATGAGTGAGTTGCACTGAAAAACTTAGTATTTACAGGAAAACCCGCATTAGACGAAATGCACAGTGTAGTACATAGTATATGAGTGAGTTGCACTGAAAAACTTAGAATTTACTGAAAAACCCGCATTAGACGAAATGCACAGTGTAGTACATAGTATATGAGTGAGTTGCACTGAAAAACTTAGAATTTACTGAAAAACCCGCATTAGACGAAATGCACAGTGTAGTACATTGTATATGAGTGAGTTGCACTGAAAAACTTAGAATTTACTGAAAAACCTGCATTAGACGAAATGCACAGTGTAGTACATTGTATATGAGTGAGTTGCACTGAAAAACTTAGAATTTACTGAAAAACCCGCATTAGACGAAATGCACAGTGTAGTACATAGTACATGAGTGAGTTGCAATGAAAAACTTAGAATTTACTGAAAAACCCGCATTAGACGAAATGCACAGTGTAGTACATAGTATATGAGTGAGTTGCAATGAAAAACTTAGAATTTACTGAAAAACCCGCATTAGACGAAATGCACAGTGTAGTACATTGTATATGAGTGTGTTGCACTGAAAAACTTAGAATTTACTGAAAAACCCGCATTAGACGAAATGCACAGTGTAGTAAATTGTATATGAGTGTGTTGCACTGAAAAACTTAGAATTTACTGAAAAACCCGCATTAGACGAAATGCACAGTGTAGTACATAGTATATGAGTGAGTTGCACTGAAAAACTTAGAATTTACTGAAAAACCCGCATTAGACGAAATGCACAGTGTAGTACATTGTATATGAGTGAGTTGCACTGAAAAACTTAGAATTTACTGAAAAACCCGCATTAGACGAAATGCACAGTGTAGTACATTGTATATGAGTGAGTTGCACTGAAAAACTTAGAATTTACTGAAAAACCCGCATTAGACGAAATGCACAGTGTAGTACATTGTATATGAGTGAGTTGCACTGAAAAACTTAGAATTTACTGAAAAACCCGCATTAGACGAAATGCACAGTGTAGTACATTGTATATGAGTGAGTTGCACTGAAAAACTTAGAATTTACTGAAAAACCCGCATTAGACGAAATGCACAGTGTAGTACATATTATATGAGTGAGTTGCACTGAAAAACTTAGAATTTACTGAAAAACCCGCATTAGACGAAATGCATAGTGTAGTACATTGTATATGAGTGAGTTGCACTGAAAAACTTAGAATTTACTGAAAAACCCGCATTAGACGAAATGCACAGTGTAGTACATTGTATATGAGTGAGTTGCACTGAAAAACTTAGAATATACTGAAAAACCCGCATTAGACGAAATGCACAGTGTAGTACATTGTATATGAGTGAGTTGCACTGAAAAACTTAGAATTTACTGAAAAACCCGCATTAGACGAAATGCACAGTGTAGTACATTGTATATGAGTGAGTTGCACTGAAAAACTTAGAATTTACTGAAAAACCCGCATTAGACGAAATGCACAGCGTAGTACATTGTATATGAGTGAGTTGCACTGAAAAACTTAGAATTTACTGAAAAACCCGCATTAGACGAAATGCACAGTGTAGTACATAGTACATGAGTGAGTTGCAATGAAAAACTTAGAATTTACTGAAAAACCCGCATTAGACGAAATGCACAGTGTAGTACATAGTATATGAGTGAGTTGCAATGAAAAACTTAGAATTTACTGAAAAACCCGCATTAGACGAAATGCACAGTGTAGTACATTGTATATGAGTGTGTTGCACTGAAAAACTTAGAATTTACTGAAAAACCCGCATTAGACGAAATGCACAGTGTAGTAAATTGTATATGAGTGTGTTGCACTGAAAAACTTAGAATTTACTGAAAAACCCGCATTAGACGAAATGCACAGTGTAGTACATAGTATATGAGTGAGTTGCACTGAAAAACTTAGAATTTACTGAAAAACCCGCATTAGACGAAATGCACAGTGTAGTACATTGTATATGAGTGAGTTGCACTGAAAAACTTAGAATTTACTGAAAAACCCGCATTAGACGAAATGCACAGTGTAGTACATTGTATATGAGTGAGTTGCACTGAAAAACTTAGAATTTACTGAAAAACCCGCATTAGACGAAATGCACAGTGTAGTACATTGTATATGAGTGAGTTGCACTGAAAAACTTAGAATTTACTGAAAAACCCGCATTAGACGAAATGCACAGTGTAGTACATTGTATATGAGTGAGTTGCACTGAAAAACTTAGAATTTACTGAAAAACCCGCATTAGACGAAATGCACAGTGTAGTACATATTATATGAGTGAGTTGCACTGAAAAACTTAGAATTTACTGAAAAACCCGCATTAGACGAAATGCATAGTGTAGTACATTGTATATGAGTGAGTTGCACTGAAAAACTTAGAATTTACTGAAAAACCCGCATTAGACGAAATGCACAGTGTAGTACATTGTATATGAGTGAGTTGCACTGAAAAACTAGGAATTTACTGAAAAACCCGCATTAGACGAAATGCACAGTGTAGTACATTGTATATGAGTGAGTTGCACTGAAAAACTTAGAATTTACTGAAAAAACCGCATTAGACGAAATGCACAGTGTAGTACATTGTATATGAGTGAGTTGCACTGAAAAACTAGGAATTTACTGAAAAACCCGCATTAGACGAAATGCACAGTGTAGTACATATTATATGAGTGAGTTGCACTGAAAAACTTAGAATTTACTGAAAAACCCGCATTAGACGAAATGCATAGTGTAGTACATTGTATATGAGTGAGTTGCACTGAAAAACTTAGAATTTACTGAAAAACCCGCATTAGACGAAATGCACAGTGTAGTACATTGTATATGAGTGAGTTGCACTGAAAAACTTAGAATTTACTGAAAAACCCGCATTAGACGAAATGCAGAGTGTAGTACATTGTATATGAGTGAGTTGCACTGAAAAACTTAGAATTTACTGAAAAACCCGCATTAGACGAAATGCACAGTGTAGTACATATTATATGAGTGAGTTGCACTGAAAAACTAGGAATTTACTGAAAAACCCGCATTAGACGAAATGCATAGTGTAGTACATTGTATATGAGTGAGTTGCACTGAAAAACTTAGAATTTACTGAAAAACCTGCATTAGACGAAATGCACAGTGTAGTACATAGTATATGAGTGAGTTGCACTGAAAAACTTAGAATTTACTGAAAAACCCGCATTAGACGAAATGCACAGTGTAGTACATTGTATATGAGTGAGTTGTTCTGAAAAACTAGGAATTTACTGAAAAACCCGCATTAGACGAAATGCACAGTGTAGTACATTGTATATGAGTGAGTTGCACTGAAAAACTTAGAATTTACTGAAAAACCCGCATTAGACGAAATGCACAGTGTAGTACATTGTATATGAGTGAGTTGCACTGAAAAACTTAGAATTTACTGAAAAACCCGCATTAGACGAAATGCACAGTGTAGTACATATTATATGAGTGAGTTGCACTGAAAAACTAGGAATTTACTGAAAAACCCGCATTAGACGAAATGCATAGTGTAGTACATTGTATATGAGTGAGTTGCACTGAAAAACTTAGAATTTACTGAAAAACCCGCATTAGACGAAATGCACAGTGTAGTACATTGTATATGAGTGAGTTGCACTGAAAAACTAGGAATTTACTGAAAAACCCGCATTAGACGAAATGCACAGTGTAGTACATAGTATATGAGTGAGTTGCACTGAAAAACTAGGAATTTACTGAAAAACCCGCATTAGACGAAATGCAGAGTGTAGTACATTGTATATGAGTGAGTTGCACTGAAAAACTTAGAATTTACTGAAAAACCCGCATTAGACGAAATGCACAGTATAGTACATTGTATATGAGTGAGTTGCACTGAAAAACTAGGAATTTACTGAAAAACCCGCATTAGACGAAATGCACAGTGTAGTACATTGTATATGAGTGAGTTGCACAGAAAAACTTAGAATTTACTGAAAAACCCGCATTAGACGAAATGCAGAGTGTAGTACATTGTATATGAGTGAGTTGCACTGAAAAACTTAGAATTTACTGAAAAACCCGCATTAGACGAAATGCACAGTGTAGTACATAGTATATGAGTGAGTTGCACAGAAAAACTTGGAATTTACTGAAAAACCCGCATTAGACGAAATGCAGAGTGTAGTACATTGTATATGAGTGAGTTGCACTGAAAAACTTAGAATTTACTGAAAAACCCGCATTAGACGAAATGCACAGTGTAGTACATTGTATATGAGTGAGTTGCACTGAAAACCTTAGAATTTACTGAAAAACCCGCATTAGACGAAATGCACAGTGTAGTACATTGTATATGAGTGAGTTGCACTGAAAAACTTAGAATTTACTGAAAAACCCGCATTAGACGAAATGCACAGTGTAATACATTGTATATGAGTGAGTTGCACTGAAAAACTTAGAATTTACTGAAAAACCCGCATTAGACGAAATGCACAGTGTAGTATATAGTATATGAGTGAGTTGCACTTAAAAACTTAGAATTTACTGAAAAACCTGCATTAGACGAAATGCACAGTGTAGTACATTGTATATTAGTGAGTTGCACTGAAAAACTTAGAATTTACTTAAAAACCCGCATTAGACGAAATGCACAGTGTAGTACATTGTATATGAGTGAGTTGCACTGAAAAACTTAGAATTTACTGAAAAACCCGCATTAGACGAAATGCACAGTGTAGTACATAGTATATGAGTTAGTTGCACTGAAAAACTAGGAATTTACTGAAAAACCCGCATTAGACGAAATGCACAGTGTAGTACATAGTATATGAGTGAGTTGCACTGAAAAACTAGGAATTTACTGAAAAACCCGCATTAGACGAAATGCAGAGTGTAGTACATTGTATATGAGTGAGTTGCACTGAAAAACTTAGAATTTACTGAAAAACCCGCATTAGACGAAATGCACAGTGTAGTACATAGTATATGAGTGAGTTGCACAGAAAAACTTAGAATTTACTGAAAAACCCGCATTAGACGAAATGCAGAGTGTAGTACATTGTATATGAGTGAGTTGCACTGAAAAACTTAGAATTTACTGAAAAACCCGCATTAGACGAAATGCACAGTGTAGTACATTGTATATGAGTGAGTTGCACTGAAAACCTTAGAATTTACTGAAAAACCCGCATTAGACGAAATGCACAGTGTAGTACATTGTATATGAGTGAGTTGCACTGAAAAACTTAGAATTTACTGAAAAACCCGCATTAGACGAAATGCACAGTGTAATACATTGTATATGAGTGAGTTGCACTGAAAAACTTAGAATTTACTGAAAAACCCGCATTAGACGAAATGCACAGTGTAGTATATAGTATATGAGTGAGTTGCACTTAAAAACTTAGAATTTACTGAAAAACCTGCATTAGACGAAATGCACAGTGTAGTACATTGTATATTAGTGAGTTGCACTGAAAAACTTAGAATTTACTTAAAAACCCGCATTAGACGAAATGCACAGTGTAGTACATTGTATATGAGTGAGTTGCACTGAAAAACTTAGAATTTACTGAAAAACCCGCATTAGACGAAATGCACAGTGTAGTACATAGTATATGAGTTAGTTGCACTGAAAAACTAGGAATTTACTGAAAAACCCGCATTAGACGAAATGCACAGTGTAGTACATAGTATATGAGTGAGTTGCACTGAAAAACTAGGAATTTACTGAAAAACCCGCATTAGACGAAATGCAGAGTGTAGTACATTGTATATGAGTGAGTTGCACTGAAAAACTTAGAATTTACTGAAAAACCCGCATTAGACGAAATGCACAGTGTAGTACATTGTATATGAGTGAGTTGCACTGAAAAACTAGGAATTTACTGAAAAACCCGCATTAGACGAAATGCACAGTGTAGTACATAGTATATGAGTGAGTTGCACTGAAAAACTTAGAATTTACTGAAAAACCCGCATTAGAAGAAATGCATAGTGTAGTACATTGTATATGAGTGAGTTGCACTGAAAAACTTAGAATTTTTGAAAAACCCGCATTAGACGAAATGCACAGTGTAGTACATAGTATATGAGTGAGTTGCACTGAAAAACTTAGAATTTACTGAAAAACCCGCATTAGACGAAATGCACAGTGTAGTACATTGTATATGAGTGAGTTGCACTGAAAAACTTAGAATTTACTGAAAAACCCGAATTAGACGAAATGCACAGTGTAGTACATTGTATATGAGTGAGTTGCCCTGAAAAACTTAGAATTTACTGAAAAACCCGCATTAGACGAAATGCACAGTGTAGTACATAGTATATGAGTGAGTTGCACTGAAAAACTTAGAATTTACTGAAAAACCCGCATTAGACGAAATGCACAGTGTAGTACATTGTATATGAGTGAGTTGCACTAAAAAATTAGAATTTACTGAAAAAACCGCATTAGACGAAATGCACAGTGTAGTACATTGTATATGAGTGAGTTGCACTGAAAAACTAGGAATTTACTGAAAAACCCGCATTAGACCAAATGCACAGTGTAGTACATAGTATATGAGTGAGTTGCACTGAAAAACTTAGAATTTACTGAAAAACCCGCATTAGACGAAATGCATAGTGTAGTACATTGTATATGAGTGAGTTGCACTGAAAAACTTAGAATTTACTGAAAAACCCGCATTAGACGAAATGCAGAGTGTAGTACATTGTATATGAGTGAGTTGCACTGAAAAACTTAGAATTTACTAAAAAACCCGCATTAGACAAAATGCACAGTGTAGTACATAGTATATGAGTGAGTTACACTGAAAAACTTAGAATTTACTGAAAAACCCGCATTAGACGAAATGCAGAGTGTAGTACATTGTATATGAGTGAGTTGTTCTGAAAAACTAGGAATTTACTGAAAAACCCGCATTAGACGAAATGCACAGTGTAGTACATAGTATATGAGTGAGTTGCACTGAAAAACTAGGAATTTACTGAAAAACCCGCATTAGACGAAATGCACAGTGTAGTACATAGTATATGAGTGAGTTGCACTGAAAAACTTAGAATTTACTGAAAAACCCGCATTAGACGAAATGCACAGTGTAGTACATTGTATATGAGTGAGTTGCACTGAAAAACTTAGAATTTACTGAAAAACCCGCATTAGACGAAATGCACAGTGTAGTACATTGTATATGAGTGAGTTGCACTGAAAAACTTAGAATTTACTGAAAAACCCGCATTAGACAAAATGCAGAGTGTAGTACATTGTATATGAGTGAGTTGCACTGAAAAACTTAGAATTTACTGAAAAACCCGCATTAGACGAAATGCACAGTGTAGTACATAGTATATGAGTGAGTTGCACTGAAAAACTAGGAATTTACTGAAAAACCCGCATTAGACGAAAGGCAGAGTGTAGTATATTGTATATGAGTGAGTTGCACTGAAAAACTTAGAATTTACTGAAAAACCCGCATTAGACGAAATGCACAGTATAGTACATTGTATATGAGTGAGTTGCACTGAAAAACTAGGAATTTACTGAAAAACCCGCATTAGACGAAATGCACAGTGTAGTACATTGTATATGAGTGAGTTGCACTGAAAAACTTAGAATTTACTGAAAAACCCGCATTAGACGAAATGCAGAGTGTAGTACATTGTATATGAGTGAGTTGCACTGAAAAACTTAGAATTTACTGAAAAACCCGCATTAGACGAAATGCACAGTGTAGTACATAGTATATGAGTGAGTTGCACTGAAAAACTTAGAATTTACTGAAAAAACCCGCATTAGACGAAATGCACAGTGTAGTACATTGTATATGAGTGAGTTGTTCTGAAAAACTAGGAATTTACTGAAAAACCCGCATTAGACGAAATGCACAGTGTAGTACATAGTATATGAGTGAGTTGCACTGAAAAACTAGGAATTTACTGAAAAACCCGCATTAGACGAAATGCACAGTGTAGTACATAGTATATGAGTGAGTTGCACTGAAAAACTTAGAATTTACTGAAAAACCCGCATTAGACGAAATGCGCAGTGTAGTACATTGTATATGAGTGAGTTGCACTGAAAAACTTAGAATTTACTGAAAAACCCGCATTAGACGAAATGCACAGTGTAGTACATTGTATATGAGTGAGTTGCACTGAAAAACTTAGAATTTACTGAAAAACCCGCATTAGACGAAATGCAGAGTGTAGTACATTGTATATGAGTGAGTTGCACTGAAAAACTTAGAATTTACTGAAAAACCCGCATTAGACGAAATGCACAGTGTAGTACATAGTATATGAGTGAGTTGCACTGAAAAACTAGGAATTTACTGAAAAACCCGCATTAGACGAAAGGCAGAGTGTAGTACATTGTATATGAGTGAGTTGCACTGAAAAACTTAGAATTTACTGAAAAACCCGCATTAGACGAAATGCACAGTATAGTACATTGTATATGAGTGAGTTGCACTGAAAAACTAGGAATTTACTGAAAAACCCGCATTAGACGAAATGCACAGTGTAGTACATAGTATATGAGTGAGTTGCACAGAAAAACTTAGAATTTACTGAAAAACCCGCATTAGACGAAATGCAGAGTGTAGTACATTGTATATGAGTGAGTTGCACTGAAAAACTTAGAATTTACTGAAAAACCCGCATTAGACGAAATGCACAGTGTAGTACATTGTATATGAGTGAGTTGCACTGAAAACCTTAGAATTTACTGAAAAACCCGCATTAGACGAAATGCACAGTGTAGTACATTGTATATGAGTGAGTTGCACTGAAAAACTTAGAATTTACTGAAAAACCCGCATTAGACGAAATGCACAGTGTAGTACATAGTATATGAGTTAGTTGCACTGAAAAACTAGGAATTTACTGAAAAACCCGCATTAGACGAAATGCACAGTGTAGTACATAGTATATGAGTGAGTTGCACTGAAAAACTAGGAATTTACTGAAAAACCCGCATTAGACGAAATGCAGAGTGTAGTACATTGTATATGAGTGAGTTGCACTGAAAAACTTAGAATTTACTGAAAAACCCGCATTAGACGAAATGCACAGTGTAGTACATTGTATATGAGTGAGTTGCACTGAAAAACTAGGAATTTACTGAAAAACCTGCATTAGACGAAATGCACAGTGTAGTACATAGTATATGAGTGAGTTGCACTGAAAAACTTAGAATTTACTGAAAAACCCGCATTAGACGAAATGCATAGTGTAGTACATTGTATATGAGTGAGTTGCACTGAAAAACTTAGAATTTTTGAAAAACCCGCATTAGACGAAATGCACAGTGTAGTACATAGTATATGAGTGAGTTGCACTGAAAAACTTAGAATTTACTGAAAAACCCGCATTAGACGAAATGCACAGTGTAGTACATTGTATATGAGTGAGTTGCACTGAAAAACTTAGAATTTACTGAAAAACCCGAATTAGACGAAATGCACAGTGTAGTACATTGTATATGAGTGAGTTGCACTGAAAAACTTAGAAATTACTGAAAAACCCGCATTAGACGAAATGCACAGTGTAGTACATAGTATATGAGTGAGTTGCACTGAAAAACTTAGAATTTACTGAAAAACCCGCATTAGACGAAATGCACAGTGTAGTACATTGTATATGAGTGAGTTGCACTAAAAAATTAGAATTTACTGAAAAAACCGCATTAGACGAAATGCACAGTGTAGTACATTGTATATGAGTGAGTTGCACTGAAAAACTAGGAATTTACTGAAAAACCCGCATTAGACCAAATGCACAGTGTAGTACATAGTATATGAGTGAGTTGCACTGAAAAACTTAGAATTTACTGAAAAACCCGCATTAGACGAAATGCATAGTGTAGTACATTGTATATGAGTGAGTTGCACTGAAAAACTTAGAATTTACTGAAAAACCCGCATTAGACGAAATGCAGAGTGTAGTACATTGTATATGAGTGAGTTGCACTGAAAAACTTAGAATTTACTGAAAAACCCGCATTAGACAAAATGCACAGTGTAGTACATAGTATATGAGTGAGTTACACTGAAAAACTTAGAATTTACTGAAAAACCCGCATTAGACGAAATGCAGAGTGTAGTACATTGTATATGAGTGAGTTGTTCTGAAAAACTAGGAATTTACTGAAAAACCCGCATTAGACGAAATGCACAGTGTAGTACATAGTATATGAGTGAGTTGCACTGAAAAACTAGGAATTTACTGAAAAACCCGCATTAGACGAAATGCACAGTGTAGTACATAGTATATGAGTGAGTTGCACTGAAAAACTTAGAATTTACTGAAAAACCCGCATTAGACGAAATGCACAGTGTAGTACATTGTATATGAGTGAGTTGCACTGAAAAACTTAGAATTTACTGAAAAACCCGCATTAGACGAAATGCACAGTGTAGTACATTGTATATGAGTGAGTTGCACTGAAAAACTTAGAATTTACTGAAAAACCCGCATTAGACGAAATGCACAGTGTAGTACATAGTATATGAGTGAGTTGCACTGAAAAACTTAGAATTTACTGAAAAACCCGCATTAGACGAAATGCAGAGTGTAGTACATTGTATATGAGTGAGTTGTTCTGAAAAACTAGGAATTTACTGAAAAACCCGCATTAGACGAAATGCACAGTGTAGTACATAGTATATGAGTGAGTTGCACTGAAAAACTAGGAATTTACTGAAAAACCCGCATTAGACGAAATGCACAGTGTAGTACATAGTATATGAGTGAGTTGCACTGAAAAACTTAGAATTTACTGAAAAACCCGCATTAGACGAAATGCGCAGTGTAGTACATTGTATATGAGTGAGTTGCACTGAAAAACTTAGAATTTACTGAAAAACCCGCATTAGACGAAATGCACAGTGTAGTACATTGTATATGAGTGAGTTGCACTGAAAAACTTAGAATTTACTGAAAAACCCGCATTAGACGAAATGCAGAGTGTAGTACATTGTATATGAGTGAGTTGCACTGAAAAACTTAGAATTTACTGAAAAACCCGCATTAGACGAAATGCACAGTGTAGTACATAGTATATGAGTGAGTTGCACTGAAAAACTAGGAATTTACTGAAAAACCCGCATTAGACGAAAGGCAGAGTGTACTACATTGTATATGAGTGAGTTGCACTGAAAAACTTAGAATTTACTGAAAAACCCGCATTAGACGAAATGCACAGTATAGTACATTGTATATGAGTGAGTTGCACTGAAAAACTAGGAATTTACTGAAAAACCCGCATTAGACGAAATGCACAGTGTAGTACATAGTATATGAGTGAGTTGCACAGAAAAACTTAGAATTTACTGAAAAACCCGCATTAGACGAAATGCAGAGTGTAGTACATTGTATATGAGTGAGTTGCACTGAAAAACTTAGAATTTACTGAAAAACCCGCATTAGACGAAATGCACAGTGTAGTACATTGTATATGAGTGAGTTGCACTGAAAACCTTAGAATTTACTGAAAAACCCGCATTAGACGAAATGCACAGTGTAGTACATTGTATATGAGTGAGTTGCACTAAAAACTTAGAATTTACTGAAAAACCCGCATTAGACGAAATGCAGAGTGTAGTACATTGTATATGAGTGAGTTGCACTGAAAAACTTAGAATTTACTGAAAAACCCGCATTAGACGAAATGCACAGTGTAGTATATAGTATATGAGTGAGTTGCACTTAAAAACTTAGAATTTACTGAAAAACCTGCATTAGACGAAATGCACAGTGTAGTACATTGTATATTAGTGAGTTGCACTGAAAAACTTAGAATTTACTTAAAAACCCGCATTAGACGAAATGCACAGTGTAGTACATTGTATATGAGTGAGTTGCACTGAAAAACTTAGAATTTACTGAAAAACCCGCATTAGACGAAATGCACAGTGTAGTACATAGTATATGAGTTAGTTGCACTGAAAAACTAGGAATTTACTGAAAAACCCGCATTAGACGAAATGCACAGTGTAGTACATAGTATATGAGTGAGTTGCACTGAAAAACTAGGAATTTACTGAAAAACCCGCATTAGACGAAATGCAGAGTGTAGTACATTGTATATGAGTGAGTTGCACTGAAAAACTTAGAATTTACTGAAAAACCCGCATTAGACGAAATGCACAGTGTAGTACATTGTATATGAGTGAGTTGCACTGAAAAACTAGGAATTTACTGAAAAACCCGCATTAGACGAAATGCACAGTGTAGTACATAGTATATGAGTGAGTTGCACTGAAAAACTTAGAATTTACTGAAAAACCCGCATTAGACGAAATGCATAGTGTAGTACATTGTATATGAGTGAGTTGCACTGAAAAACTTAGAATTTTTGAAAAACCCGCATTAGACGAAATGCACAGTGTAGTACATAGTATATGAGTGAGTTGCACTGAAAAACTTAGAATTTACTGAAAAACCCGCATTAGACGAAATGCACAGTGTAGTACATTGTATATGAGTGAGTTGCACTGAAAAACTTAGAATTTACTGAAAAACCCGAATTAGACGAAATGCACAGTGTAGTACATTGTATATGAGTGAGTTGCACTGAAAAACTTAGAATTTACTGAAAAACCCGCATTAGACGAAATGCACAGTGTAGTACATAGTATATGAGTGAGTTGCACTGAAAAACTTAGAATTTACTGAAAAACCCGCATTAGACGAAATGCACAGTGTAGTACATTGTATATGAGTGAGTTGCACTAAAAAATTAGAATTTACTGAAAAAACCGCATTAGACGAAATGCACAGTGTAGTACATTGTATATGAGTGAGTTGCACTGAAAAACTAGGAATTTACTGAAAAACCCTCATTAGACGAAATGCACAGTGTAGTACATAGTATATGAGTGAGTTGCACTGAAAAACTTAGAATTTACTGAAAAACCCGCATTAGACGAAATGCATAGTGTAGTACATTGTATATGAGTGAGTTGCACTGAAAAACTTAGAATTTACTGAAAAACCCGCATTAGACGAAAGGCAGAGTGTAGTACATTGTATATGAGTGAGTTGCACTGAAAAACTTAGAATTTACTGAAAAACCCGCATTAGACGAAATGCAGAGTGTAGTACATTGTATATGAGTGAGTTGCACTGAAAAACTTAGAATTTACTGAAAAACCCGCATTAGACGAAATGCACAGTGTAGTACATATTATATGAGTGAGTTGCACTGAAAAACTAGGAATTTACTGAAAAACCCGCATTAGACGAAATGCATAGTGTAGTACATTGTATATGAGTGAGTTGCACTGAAAAACTTAGAATTTACTGAAAAACCCGCATTAGACGAAATGCACAGTGTAGTACATTGTATATGAGTGAGTTGCACTGAAAAACTAGGAATTTACTGAAAAACCCGCATTAGACGAAATGCACAGTGTAGTACATTGTATATGAGTGAGTTGCACTGAAAAACTTAGAATTTACTGAAAAAACCGCATTAGACGAAATGCACAGTGTAGTACATAGTATATGAGTGAGTTGCACTGAAAAACTTAGAATTTACTGAAAAACCCGCATTAGACGAAATGCATAGTGTAGTACATTGTATATGAGTGAGTTGCACTGAAAAACTTAGAATTTACTGAAAAACCCGCATTAGACGAAATGCACAGTGTAGTACATTGTATATGAGTGAGTTGCACTGAAAAACTTAGAATTTACTGAAAAACCCGCATTAGACGAAATGCAGAGTGTAGTACATTGTATATGAGTGAGTTGCACTGAAAAACTTAGAATTTACTGAAAAAACTCGCATTAGACGAAATGCACAGTGTAGTACATATTATATGAGTGAGTTGCACTGAAAAACTAGGAATTTACTGAAAAACCCGCATTAGACGAAATGCATAGTGTAGTACATTGTATATGAGTGAGTTGCACTGAAAAACTTAGAATTTACTGAAAAACCCTGCATTAGACGAAATGCACAGTGTAGTACATAGTATATGAGTGAGTTGCACTGAAAAACTTAGAATTTACTGAAAAACCCGCATTAGACGAAATGCACAGTGTAGTACATTGTATATGAGTGAGTTGTTCTGAAAAACTAGGAATTTACTGAAAAACCCGCATTAGACGAAATGCACAGTGTAGTACATTGTATATGAGTGAGTTGCACTGAAAAACTTAGAATTTACTGAAAAACCCGCATTAGACGAAATGCAGAGTGTAGTACATTGTATATGAGTGAGTTGCACTGAAAAACTTAGAATTTACTGAAAAACCCGCATTAGACGAAATGCACAGTGTAGTACATATTATATGAGTGAGTTGCACTGAAAAACTAGGAATTTACTGAAAAACCCGCATTAGACGAAATGCATAGTGTAGTACATTGTATATGAGTGAGTTGCACTGAAAAACTTAGAATTTACTGAAAAACCCGCATTAGACGAAATGCACAGTGTAGTACATTGTATATGAGTGAGTTGCACTTAAAAACTAGGAATTTACTGAAAAACCCGCATTAGACGACATGCACAGTGTAGTACATTGTATATGAGTGAGTTGCACTGAAAAACTTAGAATTTACTGAAAAAACCGCATTAGACGAAATGCACAGTGTAGTACATTGTATATGAGTGAGTTGCACTGAAAAACTAGGAATTTACTGAAAAACCCGCATTAGACGAAATGCACAGTGTAGTACATAGTATATGAGTGAGTTGCACTGAAAAACTTAGAATTTACTGAAAAACCCGCATTAGACGAAATGCATAGTGTAGTACATTGTATATGAGTGAGTTGCACTGAAAAACTTAGAATTTACTGAAAAACCCGCATTAGACGAAATGCAGAGTGTAGTACATTGTATATGAGTGAGTTGCACTGAAAAACTTAGAATTTACTGAAAAACCCGCATTAGACGAAATGCACAGTGTAGTATATAGTATATGAGTGAGTTGCACTTAAAAACTTAGAATTTACTGAAAAACCTGCATTAGACGAAATGCACAGTGTAGTACATTGTATATTAGTGAGTTGCACTGAAAAACTTAGAATTTACTTAAAAACCCGCATTAGACGAAATGCACAGTGTAGTACATTGTATATGAGTGAGTTGCACTGAAAAACTTAGAATTTACTGAAAAACCCGCATTAGACGAAATGCACAGTGTAGTACATAGTATATGAGTTAGTTGCACTGAAAAACTAGGAATTTACTGAAAAACCCGCATTAGACGAAATGCACAGTGTAGTACATAGTATATGAGTGAGTTGCACTGAAAAACTAGGAATTTACTGAAAAACCCGCATTAGACGAAATGCAGAGTGTAGTACATTGTATATGAGTGAGTTGCACTGAAAAACTTAGAATTTACTGAAAAACCCGCATTAGACGAAATGCACAGTGTAGTACATTGTATATGAGTGAGTTGCACTGAAAAACTAGGAATTTACTGAAAAACCCGCATTAGACGAAATGCACAGTGTAGTACATAGTATATGAGTGAGTTGCACTGAAAAACTTAGAATTTACTGAAAAACCCGCATTAGACGAAATGCATAGTGTAGTACATTGTATATGAGTGAGTTGCACTGAAAAACTTAGAATTTTTGAAAAACCCGCATTAGACGAAATGCACAGTGTAGTACATAGTATATGAGTGAGTTGCACTGAAAAACTTAGAATTTACTGAAAAACCCGCATTAGACGAAATGCACAGTGTAGTACATTGTATATGAGTGAGTTGCACTGAAAAACTTAGAATTTACTGAAAAACCCGAATTAGACGAAATGCACAGTGTAGTACATTGTATATGAGTGAGTTGCACTGAAAAACTTAGAATTTACTGAAAAACCCGCATTAGACGAAATGCACAGTGTAGTACATAGTATATGAGTGAGTTGCACTGAAAAACTTAGAATTTACTGAAAAACCCGCATTAGACGAAATGCACAGTGTAGTACATTGTATATGAGTGAGTTGCACTAAAAAATTAGAATTTACTGAAAAAACCGCATTAGACGAAATGCACAGTGTAGTACATTGTATATGAGTGAGTTGCACTGAAAAACTAGGAATTTACTGAAAAACCCTCATTAGACGAAATGCTCAGTGTAGTACATAGTATATGAGTGAGTTGCACTGAAAAACTTAGAATTTACTGAAAAACCCGCATTAGACGAAATGCATAGTGTAGTACATTGTATATGAGTGAGTTGCACTGAAAAACTTAGAATTTACTGAAAAACCCGCATTAGACGAAAGGCAGAGTGTAGTACATTGTATATGAGTGAGTTGCACTGAAAAACTTAGAATTTACTGAAAAACCCGCATTAGACGAAATGCAGAGTGTAGTACATTGTATATGAGTGAGTTGCACTGAAAAACTTAGAATTTACTGAAAAACCCGCATTAGACGAAATGCACAGTGTAGTACATATTATATGAGTGAGTTGCACTGAAAAACTAGGAATTTACTGAAAAACCCGCATTAGACGAAATGCATAGTGTAGTACATTGTATATGAGTGAGTTGCACTGAAAAACTTAGAATTTACTGAAAAACCCGCATTAGACGAAATGCACAGTGTAGTACATTGTATATGAGTGAGTTGCACTGAAAAACTAGGAATTTACTGAAAAACCCGCATTAGACGAAATGCACAGTGTAGTACATTGTATATGAGTGAGTTGCACTGAAAAACTTAGAATTTACTGAAAAAACCGCATTAGACGAAATGCACAGTGTAGTACATAGTATATGAGTGAGTTGCACTGAAAAACTTAGAATTTACTGAAAAACCCGCATTAGACGAAATGCATAGTGTAGTACATTGTATATGAGTGAGTTGCACTGAAAAACTTAGAATTTACTGAAAAACCCGCATTAGACGAAATGCACAGTGTAGTACATTGTATATGAGTGAGTTGCACTGAAAAACTTAGAATTTACTGAAAAACCCGCATTAGACGAAATGCAGAGTGTAGTACATTGTATATGAGTGAGTTGCACTGAAAAACTTAGAATTTACTGAAAAACTCGCATTAGACGAAATGCACAGTGTAGTACATATTATATGAGTGAGTTGCACTGAAAAACTAGGAATTTACTGAAAAACCCGCATTAGACGAAATGCATAGTGTAGTACATTTTATATGAGTGAGTTGCACTGAAAAACTTAGAATTTACTGAAAAACCTGCATTAGACGAAATGCACAGTGTAGTACATAGTATATGAGTGAGTTGCACTGAAAAACTTAGAATTTACTGAAAAACCCGCATTAGACGAAATGCACAGTGTAGTACATTGTATATGAGTGAGTTGTTCTGAAAAACTAGGAATTTACTGAAAAACCCGCATTAGACGAAATGCACAGTGTAGTACATTGTATATGAGTGAGTTGCACTGAAAAACTTAGAATTTACTGAAAAACCCGCATTAGACGAAATGCAGAGTGTAGTACATTGTATATGAGTGAGTTGCACTGAAAAACTTAGAATTTACTGAAAAACCCGCATTAGACGAAATGCACAGTGTAGTACATATTATATGAGTGAGTTGCACTGAAAAACTAGGAATTTACTGAAAAACCCGCATTAGACGAAATGCATAGTGTAGTACATTGTATATGAGTGAGTTGCACTGAAAAACTTAGAATTTACTGAAAAACCCGCATTAGACGAAATGCACAGTGTAGTACATTGTATATGAGTGAGTTGCACTTAAAAACTAGGAATTTACTGAAAAACCCGCATTAGACGACATGCACAGTGTAGTACATTGTATATGAGTGAGTTGCACTGAAAAACTTAGAATTTACTGAAAAAACCGCATTAGACGAAATGCACAGTGTAGTACATTGTATATGAGTGAGTTGCACTGAAAAACTAGGAATTTACTGAAAAACCCGCATTAGACGAAATGCACAGTGTAGTACATAGTATATGAGTGAGTTGCACTGAAAAACTTAGAATTTACTGAAAAACCCGCATTAGACGAAATGCATAGTGTAGTACATTGTATATGAGTGAGTTGCACTGAAAAACTTAGAATTTACTGAAAAACCCGCATTAGACGAAATGCACAGTGTAGTACATTGTATATGAGTGAGTTGCACTGAAAAACTTAGAATTTACTGAAAAACCCGCATTAGACGAAATGCAGAGTGTAGTACATTGTATATGAGTGAGTTGCACTGAAAAACTTAGAATTTACTGAAAAACCCGCATTAGACGAAATGCACAGTGTAGTACATATTATATGAGTGAGTTGCACTGAAAAACTAGGAATTTATTGAAAAACCCGCATTAGACGAAATGCATAGTGTAGTACATTGTATATGAGTGAGTTGCACTGAAAAACTTAGAATTTACGGAAAAACCTGCATTAGACGAAATGCACAGTGTAGTACATAGTATATGAGTGAGTTGCACTGAAAAACTTAGAATTTACTGAAAAACCCGCATTAGACGAAATGCACAGTGTAGTACATTGTATATGAGTGAGTTGTTCTGAAAAACTAGGAATTTACTGAAAAACCCGCATTAGACGAAATGCACAGTGTAGTACATAGTATATGAGTGAGTTGCACTGAAAAACTAGGAATTTACTGAAAAACCCGCATTAGACGAAATGCACAGTGTAGTACATTGTATATGAGTGAGTTGCACTGAAAAACTTAGAATTTACTGAAAAACCCGCATTAGACGAAATGCACAGTGTAGTACATAGTATATGAGTGAGTTGCACTGAAAAACTTAGAATTTACTGAAAAACCCGCATTAGACGAAATGCACAGTGTAGTACATTGTATATGAGTGAGTTGCACTGAAAAACTTAGAATTTACTGAAAAACCCGCATTAGACGAAATGCACAGTGTAGTACATAGTATATGAGTGAGTTGCACTGAAAAACTAGGAATTTACTGAAAAACCCGCATTAGACGAAATGCACAGTGTAGTACATTGTATATGAGTGAGTTGCACTGAAAAACTTAGAATTTACTGAAAAACCCGCATTAGACGAAATGCACAGTGTAGTACATAGTATATGAGTGAGTTGCACTGAAAAACTTAGAATTTACTGAAAAACCCGCATTAGACGAAATGCACAGTGTAGTAAATTGTATATGAGTGAGTTGCACTAAAAAATTAGAATTTACTGAAAAAACCGCATTAGACGAAATGCACAGTGTAGTACATTGTATATGAGTGAGTTGCACTGAAAAACTAGGAATTTACTGAAAAACCCGCATTAGACGAAATGCACAGTGTAGTACATAGTATATGAGTGAGTTGCACTGAAAAACTTAGAATTTACTGAAAAACCCGCATTAGACGAAATGCATAGTGTAGTACATTGTATATGAGTGAGTTGCACTGAAAAATTTAGAATTTACTGAAAAACCCGCATTAGACGAAATGCACAGTGTAGTACATTGTATATGAGTGAGTTGCACTGAAAAACTTAGAATTTACTGAAAAACCCGCATTAGACGAAATGCAGAGTGTAGTACATTTTATATGAGTGAGTTGCACTGAAAAACTTAGAATTTACTGAAAAACCCGCATTAGACGAAATGCACAGTGTAGTACATATTATATGAGTGAGTTGCACTGAAAAACTAGGAATTTACTGAAAAACCCGCATTAGACGAAATGCATAGTGTAGTACATTGTATATGAGTGAGTTGCACTGAAAAACTTAGAATTTACTGAAAAACCCGCATTAGACGAAATGCACAGTGTAGTACATTGTATATGAGTGAGTTGCACTGAAAAACTAGGAATTTACTGAAAAACCTGCATTAGACGAAATGCACAGTGTAGTACATTGTATATGAGTGAGTTGCACTGAAAAACTTAGAATTTACTGAAAAAACCGCATTAGACGAAATGCACAGTGTAGTACATTGTATATGAGTGAGTTGCACTGAAAAACTAGGAATTTACTGAAAAACCCGCATTAGACGAAATGCACAGTGTAGTACATAGTATATGAGTGAGTTGCACTGAAAAACTTAGAATTTACTGAAAAACCCGCATTAGACGAAATGCATAGTGTAGTACATTGTATATGAGTGAGTTGCACTGAAAAACTTAGAATTTACTGAAAAACCCGCATTAGACGAAATGCACAGTGTAGTACATTGTATATGAGTGAGTTGCACTGAAAAACTTAGAATTTACTGAAAAACCCGCATTAGACGAAATGCAGAGTGTAGTACATTGTATATGAGTGAGTTGCACTGAAAAACTTAGAATTTACTGAAAAACCCGCATTAGACGAAATGCACAGTGTAGTACATATTATATGAGTGAGTTGCACTGAAAAACTAGGAATTTATTGAAAAACCCGCATTAGACGAAATGCATAGTGTAGTACATTGTATATGAGTGAGTTGCACTGAAAAACTTAGAATTTACTGAAAAACCTGCATTAGACGAAATGCACAGTGTAGTACATAGTATATGAGTGAGTTGCACTGAAAAACTTAGAATTTACTGAAAAACCCGCATTAGACGAAATGCACAGTGTAGTACATTGTATATGAGTGAGTTGTTCTGAAAAACTAGGAATTTACTGAAAAACCCGCATTAGACGAAATGCACAGTGTAGTACATAGTATATGAGTGAGTTGCACTGAAAAACTAGGAATTTACTGAAAAACCCGCATTAGACGAAATGCACAGTGTAGTACATTGTATATGAGTGAGTTGCACTGAAAAACTTAGAATTTACTGAAAAACCCGCATTAGACGAAATGCACAGCGTAGTACATTGTATATGAGTGAGTTGCACTGAAAAACTTAGAATTTACTGAAAAACCCGCATTAGACGAAATGCACAGTGTAGTACATAGTATATGAGTGAGTTGCACTGAAAAACTTAGAATTTACTGAAAAACCCGCATTAGACGAAATGCACAGTGTAGTACATTGTATATGAGTGAGTTGCACTGAAAAACTTAGAATTTACTGAAAAACCCGCATTAGACGAAATGCACAGTGTAGTACATAGTATATGAGTGAGTTGCACTGAAAAACTAGGAATTTACTGAAAAACCCGCATTAGACGAAATGCACAGTGTAGTACATTGTATATGAGTGAGTTGCACTGAAAAACTTAGAATTTACTGAAAAACCCGCATTAGACGAAATGCAGAGTGTAGTACATTGTATATGAGTGAGTTGCACTGAAAAACTTAGAATTTACTGAAAAACCCGCATTAGACGAAATGCACAGTGTAGTACATATTATATGAGTGAGTTGCACTGAAAAACTAGGAATTTATTGAAAAACCCGCATTAGACGAAATGCATAGTGTAGTACATTGTATATGAGTGAGTTGCACTGAAAAACTTAGAATTTACTGAAAAACCTGCATTAGACGAAATGCACAGTGTAGTACATAGTATATGAGTGAGTTGCACTGAAAAACTTAGAATTTACTGAAAAACCCGCATTAGACGAAATGCACAGTGTAGTACATTGTATATGAGTGAGTTGTTCTGAAAAACTAGGAATTTTTGAAAAACCCGCATTAGACGAAATGCACAGTGTAGTACATAGTATATGAGTGAGTTGCACTGAAAAACTAGGAATTTACTGAAAAACCCGCATTAGACGAAATGCACAGTGTAGTACATTGTATATGAGTGAGTTGCACTGAAAAACTTAGAATTTACTGAAAAACCCGCATTAGACGAAATGCACAGTGTAGTACATAGTATATGAGTGAGTTGCACTGAAAAACTTAGAATTTACTGAAAAACCCGCATTAGACGAAATGCACAGTGTAGTACATTGTATATGAGTGAGTTGCACTGAAAAACTTAGAATTTACTGAAAAACCCGCATTAGACGAAATGCACAGTGTAGTACATAGTATATGAGTGAGTTGCACTGAAAAACTAGGAATTTACTGAAAAACCCGCATTAGACGAAATGCACAGTGTAGTACATTGTATATGAGTGAGTTGCACTGAAAAACTTAGAATTTACTGAAAAACCCGCATTAGACGAAATGCACAGTGTAGTACATAGTATATGAGTGAGTTGCACTGAAAAACTTAGAATTTACTGAAAAACCCGCATTAGACGAAATGCACAGTGTAGTAAATTGTATATGAGTGAGTTGCACTAAAAAATTAGAATTTACTGAAAAAACCGCATTAGACGAAATGCACAGTGTAGTACATTGTATATGAGTGAGTTGCACTGAAAAACTAGGAATTTACTGAAAAACCCGCATTAGACGAAATGCACAGTGTAGTACATAGTATATGAGTGAGTTGCACTGAAAAACTTAGAATTTACTGAAAAACCCGCATTAGACGAAATGCATAGTGTAGTACATTGTATATGAGTGAGTTGCACTGAAAAATTTAGAATTTACTGAAAAACCCGCATTAGACGAAATGCACAGTGTAGTACATTGTATATGAGTGAGTTGCACTGAAAAACTTAGAATTTACTGAAAAACCCGCATTAGACGAAATGCAGAGTGTAGTACATTTTATATGAGTGAGTTGCACTGAAAAACTTAGAATTTACTGAAAAACCCGCATTAGACGAAATGCACAGTGTAGTACATATTATATGAGTGAGTTGCACTGAAAAACTAGGAATTTACTGAAAAACCCGCATTAGACGAAATGCATAGTGTAGTACATTGTATATGAGTGAGTTGCACTGAAAAACTTAGAATTTACTGAAAAACCCGCATTAGACGAAATGCACAGTGTAGTACATTGTATATGAGTGAGTTGCACTGAAAAACTAGGAATTTACTGAAAAACCTGCATTAGACGAAATGCACAGTGTAGTACATTGTATATGAGTGAGTTGCACTGAAAAACTTAGAATTTACTGAAAAAACCGCATTAGACGAAATGCACAGTGTAGTACATTGTATATGAGTGAGTTGCACTGAAAAACTAGGAATTTACTGAAAAACCCTCATTAGACGAAATGCACAGTGTAGTACATAGTATATGAGTGAGTTGCACTGAAAAACTTAGAATTTACTGAAAAACCCGCATTAGACGAAATGCATAGTGTAGTACATTGTATATGAGTGAGTTGCACTGAAAAACTTAGAATTTACTGAAAAACCCGCATTAGACGAAATGCACAGTGTAGTACATTGTATATGAGTGAGTTGCACTGAAAAACTTAGAATTTACTGAAAAACCCGCATTAGACGAAATGCAGAGTGTAGTACATTGTATATGAGTGAGTTGCACTGAAAAACTTAGAATTTACTGAAAAACCCGCATTAGACGAAATGCACAGTGTAGTACATATTATATGAGTGAGTTGCACTGAAAAACTAGGAATTTATTGAAAAACCCGCATTAGACGAAATGCATAGTGTAGTACATTGTATATGAGTGAGTTGCACTGAAAAACTTAGAATTTACTGAAAAACCTGCATTAGACGAAATGCACAGTGTAGTACATAGTATATGAGTGAGTTGCACTGAAAAACTTAGAATTTACTGAAAAACCCGCATTAGACGAAATGCACAGTGTAGTACATTGTATATGAGTGAGTTGTTCTGAAAAACTAGGAATTTACTGAAAAACCCGCATTAGACGAAATGCACAGTGTAGTACATAGTATATGAGTGAGTTGCACTGAAAAACTAGGAATTTACTGAAAAACCCGCATTAGACGAAATGCACAGTGTAGTACATTGTATATGAGTGAGTTGCACTGAAAAACTTAGAATTTACTGAAAAACCCGCATTAGATGAAATGCACAGCGTAGTACATTGTATATGAGTGAGTTGCACTGAAAAACTTAGAATTTACTGAAAAACCCGCATTAGACGAAATGCACAGTGTAGTACATAGTATATGAGTGAGTTGCACTGAAAAACTTAGAATTTACTGAAAAACCCGCATTAGACGAAATGCACAGTGTAGTACATTGTATATGAGTGAGTTGCACTGAAAAACTTAGAATTTACTGAAAAACCCGCATTAGACGAAATGCACAGTGTAGTACATAGTATATGAGTGAGTTGCACTGAAAAACTAGGAATTTACTGAAAAACCCGCATTAGACGAAATGCACAGTGTAGTACATTGTATATGAGTGAGTTGCACTGAAAAACTTAGAATTTACTGAAAAACCCGCATTAGACGAAATGCACAGTGTAGTACATAGTATATGAGTGAGTTGCACTGAAAAACTTAGAATTTACTGAAAAACCCGCATTAGACGAAATGCACAGTGTAGTACATTGTATATGAGTGAGTTGCACTAAAAAATTAGAATTTACTGAAAAAACCGCATTAGACGAAATGCACAGTGTAGTACATTGTATATGAGTGAGTTGCACTGAAAAACTAGGAATTTACTGAAAAACCCGCATTAGACGAAATGCACAGTGTAGTACATAGTATATGAGTGAGTTGCACTGAAAAACTTAGAATTTACTGAAAAACCCGCATTAGACGAAATGCATAGTGTAGTACATTGTATATGAGTGAGTTGCACTGAAAAATTTAGAATTTACTGAAAAACCCGCATTAGACGAAATGCACAGTGTAGTACATTGTATATGAGTGAGTTGCACTGAAAAACTTAGAATTTACTGAAAAACCCGCATTAGACGAAATGCAGAGTGTAGTACATTTTATATGAGTGAGTTGCACTGAAAAACTTAGAATTTACTGAAAAACCCGCATTAGACGAAATGCACAGTGTAGTACATATTATATGAGTGAGTTGCACTGAAAAACTAGGAATTTACTGAAAAACCCGCATTAGACGAAATGCATAGTGTAGTACATTGTATATGAGTGAGTTGCACTGAAAAACTTAGAATTTACTGAAAAACCCGCATTAGACGAAATGCACAGTGTAGTACATTGTATATGAGTGAGTTGCACTGAAAAACTAGGAATTTACTGAAAAACCCGCATTAGACGAAATGCACAGTGTAGTACATTGTATATGAGTGAGTTGCACTGAAAAACTTAGAATTTACTGAAAAAACCGCATTAGACGAAATGCACAGTGTAGTACATTGTATATGAGTGAGTTGCACTGAAAAACTAGGAATTTACTGAAAAACCCGCATTAGACGAAATGCACAGTGTAGTACATAGTATATGAGTGAGTTGCACTGAAAAACTTAGAATTTACTGAAAAACCCGCATTAGACGAAATGCATAGTGTAGTACATTGTATATGAGTGAGTTGCACTGAAAAACTTAGAATTTACTGAAAAACCCGCATTAGACGAAATGCACAGTGTAGTACATTGTATATGAGTGAGTTGCACTGAAAAACTAGGAATTTACTGAAAAACCCGCATTAGACGAAATGCAGAGTGTAGTACATTGTATATGAGTGAGTTGCACTGAAAAACTTAGAATTTACTGAAAAACCCGCATTAAACGAAATGCACAGTGTAGTACATATTATATGAGTGAGTTGCACTGAAAAACTAGGAATTTACTGAAAAACCCGCATTAGACGAAATGCATAGTGTAGTACATTGTATATGAGTGAGTTGCACTGAAAAACTTAGAATTTACTGAAAAACCTGCATTAGACGAAATGCACAGTGTAGTACATAGTATATGAGTGAGTTGCACTGAAAAACTTAGAATTTACTGAAAAACCCGCATTAGACGAAATGCACAGTGTAGTACATTGTATATGAGTGAGTTGTTCTGAAAAACTAGGAATTTACTGAAAAACCCGCATTAGACGAAATGCACAGTGTAGTACATAGGATATGAGTGAGTTGCACTGAAAAACTAGGAATTTACTGAAAAACCCGCATTAGACGAAATGCACAGTGTAGTACATTGTATATGAGTGAGTTGCACTGAAAAACTTAGAATTTACTGAAAAACCCGCATTAGACGAAATGCACAGTGTAGTACATTGTATATGAGTGAGTTGCACTAAAAAATTAGAATTTACTGAAAAAACCGCATTAGACGAAATGCACAGTGTAGTACATTGTATATGAGTGAGTTGCACTGAAAAACTAGGAATTTACTGAAAAACCCGCATTAGACGAAATGCACAGTGTAGTACATAGTATATGAGTGAGTTGCACTGAAAAACTTAGAATTTACTGAAAAACCCGCATTAGACGAAATGCATAGTGTAGTACATTGTATATGAGTGAGTTGCACTGAAAAATTTAGAATTTACTGAAAAACCCGCATTAGACGAAATGCACAGTGTAGTACATTGTATATGAGTGAGTTGCACTGAAAAACTTAGAATTTACTGAAAAACCCGCATTAGACGAAATGCAGAGTGTAGTACATTTTATATGAGTGAGTTGCACTGAAAAACTTAGAATTTACTGAAAAACCCGCATTAGACGAAATGCACAGTGTAGTACATATTATATGAGTGAGTTGCACTGAAAAACTAGGAATTTACTGAAAAACCCGCATTAGACGAAATGCATAGTGTAGTACATTGTATATGAGTGAGTTGCACTGAAAAACTTAGAATTTACTGAAAAACCCGCATTAGACGAAATGCACAGTGTAGTACATTGTATATGAGTGAGTTGCACTGAAAAACTAGGAATTTACTGAAAAACCCGCATTAGACGAAATGCACAGTGTAGTACATTGTATATGAGTGAGTTGCACTGAAAAACTTAGAATTTACTGAAAAAACCGCATTAGACGAAATGCACAGTGTAGTACATTGTATATGAGTGAGTTGCACTGAAAAACTAGGAATTTACTGAAAAACCCGCATTAGACGAAATGCACAGTGTAGTACATAGTATATGAGTGAGTTGCACTGAAAAACTTAGAATTTACTGAAAAACCCGCATTAGACGAAATGCATAGTGTAGTACATTGTATATGAGTGAGTTGCACTGAAAAACTTAGAATTTACTGAAAAACCCGCATTAGACGAAATGCACAGTGTAGTACATTGTATATGAGTGAGTTGCACTGAAAAACTAGGAATTTACTGAAAAACCCGCATTAGACGAAATGCAGAGTGTAGTACATTGTATATGAGTGAGTTGCACTGAAAAACTTAGAATTTACTGAAAAACCCGCATTAAACGAAATGCACAGTGTAGTACATATTATATGAGTGAGTTGCACTGAAAAACTAGGAATTTACTGAAAAACCCGCATTAGACGAAATGCATAGTGTAGTACATTGTATATGAGTGAGTTGCACTGAAAAACTTAGAATTTACTGAAAAACCTGCATTAGACGAAATGCACAGTGTAGTACATAGTATATGAGTGAGTTGCACTGAAAAACTTAGAATTTACTGAAAAACCCGCATTAGACGAAATGCACAGTGTAGTACATTGTATATGAGTGAGTTGTTCTGAAAAACTAGGAATTTACTGAAAAACCCGCATTAGACGAAATGCACAGTGTAGTACATAGGATATGAGTGAGTTGCACTGAAAAACTAGGAATTTACTGAAAAACCCGCATTAGACGAAATGCACAGTGTACTACATTGTATATGAGTGAGTTGCACTGAAAAACTTAGAATTTACTGAAAAACCCGCATTAGACGAAATGCACAGCGTAGTACATTGTATATGAGTGAGTTGCACTGAAAAACTTAGAATTTACTGAAAAACCCGCATTAGACGAAATGCAGAGTGTAGTACATTGTATATGAGTGAGTTGCACTGAAAAACTTAGAATTTACTGAAAAACCCGCATTAGACGAAATGCACAGTGTAGTACATAGTATATGAGTGAGTTGCACTGAAAAACTAGGAATTTACTGAAAAACCCGCATTAGACGAAATGCACAGTGTAGTACATAGTATATGAGTGAGTTGCACTGAAAAACTAGGAATTTACTGAAAATCCCGCATTAGACGAAATGCAGAGTGTAGTACATTGTATATGAGTGAGTTGCACTGAAAAACTTTGAATTTACTGAAAAACCCGCATTAGACGAAATGCACAGTATAGTACATTGTATATGAGTGAGTTGCACTGAAAAACTAGGAATTTACTGAAAAACCAGCATTAGACGAAATGCACATTGTAGTACATAGTATATGAGTGAGTTGCACAGAAAAACTTAGAATTTACTGAAAAACCCGCATTAGACGAAATGCACAGTGTAGTACATTGTATATGAGTGAGTTGCACTGAAAAACTAGGAATTAACTGAAAAACCCGCATTAGACGAAATGCACAGTGTAGTACATTGTATATGAGTGAGTTGCACTGAAAAACTTAGAATTTACTGAAAAACCGGCATTAGAGGAAATGCACAGTGTAGTACATTTTATATGAGTGAGTTGCACTGAAAAACTTAGAATTTACTGAAAAACCCGCATTAGACGAAATGCACAGTGTAGTACATAGTATATGAGTGAGTTGCACTGAAAAACTTAGAATTTACTGAAAAACCCGCATTAGACGAAATGCACAGTGTAGTACATTGTATATGAGTGAGTTGCACTGAAAAACTTAGAATTTACTGAAAAACCCGCATTAGACGAAATGCACAGTGTAGTACATAGTATATGAGTGAGTTGCACTGAAAAACTTAGAATTTACCGAAAAACCCGCATTATACGAAATGCACAGTGTAGTACATTGTATATGAGTGAGTTGCACTGAAAAACTTAGAATTTACTGAAAAACCCGCATTAGACGAATTGCACAGTGTAGTACATAGTATATGAGTGAGTTGCACTGAAAAACTTAGAATTTACTGAAAAACCCGCATTAGACGAAATGCAGAGTGTAGTACATTGTATATGAGTGAGTTGCACTGAAAAACTTAGAATTTACTGAAAAACCCGCATTAGACGAATTGCACAGTGTAGTACATAGTATATGAGTGAGTTGCACTGAAAAACTAGGAATTTACTGAAAAACCCGCATTAGACGAAATGCACAGTGTAGTACATAGTATATGAGTGAGTTGCACTGAAAAACTAGGAATTTACTGAAAAACCCGCATTAGACGAAATGCACAGTGTAGTACATTGTATATGAGTGAGTTGCACTGAAAAACTTAGAATTTACTGAAAAACCCGCATTAGACGAAATGCACAGTGTAGTACATTGTATATGAGTGAGTTGCACTGAAAAACTAGGAATTTACTGAAAAACCCGCATTAGACGAAATGCACAGTGTAGTACATAGTATATGAGTGAGTTGCACTGAAAAACTAGGAATTTACTGAAAAACCCGCATTAGACGAAATGCACAGTGTAGTACATTGTATATGAGTGAGTTGCACTGAAAAACTTAGAATTTACTGAAGAACCCGCATTAGACGAAATGCACAGTGTAGTACATTGTATATGAATGAGTTGCACTGAAAAACTTAGAATTTACTGAAAAACCCGCATTAGACGAAATGCACAGTGTAGTACATTGTATATGAGTGAGTTGCACTGAAAAACTTAGAATTTACTGAAAAACCCGCATTAGACGAAATGCACAGTGTAATACATTGTATATGAGTGAGTTGCACTGAAAAAATTAGAATTTACTGAAAAACACGCATTAGACGAAATGCACAGTGTAGTATATAGTATATGAGTGAGTTGCACTGAAAAACTTAGAATTTACTGAAAAACCTGCATTAGACGAAATGCACAGTGTAGTACATTGTATATGAGTGAGTTGCACTGAAAAACTTAGAATTTACTTAAAAACCCGCATTAGACGAAATGCACAGTGTACTACATTGTATATGAGTGAGTTGCACTGAAAAACTTAGAATTTACTGAAAAACCCGCATTAGACGAAATGCACAGTGTAGTACATTGTATATGAGTGAGTTGCACTGAAAACTTAGAATTTACTGAAAACCGCATTAGACGAAATGCACAGTGTAGTACATAGTATATGAGTGAGTTGCACTGAAAAACTTAGAATTTACTGAAAAACCCGCATTAGACGAAATGCACAGTGTAGTACATAGTATATGAGTGAGTTGCACTGAAAAACTTAGAATTTACTGAAAAACCCGCATTAGACGAAATGCACAGTGTAGTACATAGTATATGAGTGAGTTGCACTGAAAAACTTAGAATTTACTGAAAAACCCGCATTAGACGAAATGCACAGTGTAGTACATAGTATATGAGTGAGTTGCACTGAAAAACTAGGAATTTACTGAAAAACCCGAATTAGACGAAATGCACAGTGTAGTACATTGTATATGAGTGAGTTGCACTGAAAAACTTAGAATTTACTGAAAAACCCGCATTAGACGAAATGCAGAGTGTAGTACATTGTATATGAGTGAGTTGCACTGAAAAACTTAGAATTTACTGAAAAACCCGCATTAGACGAAATGCACAGTATAGTACATTGTATATGAGTGAGTTGCACTGAAAAACTAGGAATTTACTGAAAAACCCGCATTAGACGAAATGCACATTGTAGTACATAGTATATGAGTTAGTTGCACAGAAAAACTTAGAATTTACTGGAAAACCCGCATTAGACGAAATGCACAGTGTAGTACATTGTATATGAGTGAGTTGCACTGAAAAACTTAGAATTTACTGAAAAAACCGCATTAGACGAAATGCACAGTGTAGTACATTGTATATGAGTGAGTTGCACTGAAAAACTTAGAATTTACTGAAAAACCCGCATTAGACGAAATGCACACTGTAGTACATTGTATATGAGTGAGTTGCACTGAAAAACTTAGAATTTACTGAAAAACCCGCATTAGACGAAATGCAGAGTGTAGTACATTGTATATGAGTGAGTTGCACTGAAAAACTTAGAATTTACTGAAAAACCCGCATTAGACGAAATGCACAGTGTAGTACATAGTATATGAGTGAGTTGCACTGAAAAACTAGGAATTTACTGAAAAACCCGCATTAGACGAAATGCAGAGTGTAGTACATTGTATATGAGTGAGTTGCACTGAAAAACTTAGAATTTACTGAAAAACCCCGCATTAGACGAAATGCACAGTATAGTACATTGTATATGAGTGAGTTGCACTGAAAAACTTAGAATTTACTGAAAAACCCGCATTAGACGAAATGCACAGTGTAGTACATAGTATATGAGTGAGTTGCACAGAAAAACTTAGAATTTACTGAAAAACCCGCATTAGACGAAATGCACAGTGTAGTACATTGTATATGAGTGAGTTGCACTGAAAAACTTAGAATTTACTGAAAAACCCGCATTAGACGAAATGCACAGTGTAGTACATTGTATATGAGTGAGTTGCACTGAAAAACTTAGAATTTACTGAAAAACCCGCATTAGACGAAATGCACAGTGTAGTACATAGTATATGAGTGAGTTGCACTGAAAAACTAGGAATTTACTGAAAAACCCGCATTAGACGAAATGCACAGTGTAGTACATTGTATATGAGTGAGTTGCACTGAAAAACTTAGAATTTACTGAAAAACCGGCATTAGAGGAAATGCACAGTGTAGTACATTGTATATGAGTGAGTTGCACTGAAAAACTTAGAATTTACCGAAAAACCCCCATTAGACGAAATGCACAGTGTAGTACATTGTATATGAGTGAGTTGCACTGAAAAACTTAGAATTTACTGAAAAACCCGCATTAGACGAAATGCAGAGTGTAGTACATTGTATATGAGTGAGTTGCACTGAAAAACTTAGAATTTACTGAAAAACCCGCATTAGACGAATTGCACAGTGTAGTACATAGTATATGAGTGAGTTGCACTGAAAAACTAGGAATTTACTGAAAAACCCGCATTAGACGAAATGCACAGTGTAGTACATAGTATATGAGTGAGTTGCACTGAAAAACTAGGAATTTACTGAAAAACCTGCATTAGACGAAATGCACAGTGTAGTACATTGTATATGAGTGAGTTGCACTGAAAAACTTAGAATTTACTGAAAAACCCGCATTAGACGAAATGCACAGTGTAGTACATTGTATATGAGTGAGTTGCACTGAAAAACTAGGAATTTACTGAAAAACCCGCATTAGACGAAATGCACAGTGTAGTACATAGTATATGAGTGAGATGCACTGAAAAACTTAGAATTTACTGAAAAACCCGCATTAGACGAAATGCATAGTGTAGTACATTGTATATGAGTGAGTTGCACTGAAAAACTTAGAATTTACTGAAAAACCCGCATTAGACGAAATGCACAGTGTAGTACATTGTATATGAGTGAGTTGCACTGAAAAACTTAGAATTTACTGAAAAACCCGCATTAGACGAAATGCAGAGTGTAGTACATTGTATATGAGTGAGTTGCACTGAAAAACTTAGAATTTACTGAAAAACCCGCATTAGACGAAATGCACAGTGTAGTACATAGTATATGAGTGAGTTGCACTGAAAAACTAGGAATTTACTGAAAAACCCGCATTAGACGAAATGCAGAGTGTAGTACATTGTATATGAGTGAGTTGCACTGAAAAACTTAGAATTTACTGAAAACCCGCATTAGACGAAATGCACAGTATAGTACATTGTATATGAGTGAGTTGCACTGAAAGCTAGGAATTTACTGAAAAACCCGCATTAGACGAAATGCACAGTGTAGTACATAGTATATGAGTGAGTTGCACAGAAAAACTTAGAATTTACTGAAAAACCCGCATTAGACGAAATGCACAGTGTAGTACATTGTATATGAGTGAGTTGCACTGAAAAACTTAGAATTTACTGAAGAACCCGCATTAGACGAAATGCACAGTGTAGTACATTGTATATGAGTGAGTTGCACTGAAAAACTTAGAATTTACTGAAAAACCCGCATTAGACGAAATGCACAGTGTAGTACATTGTATATGAGTGAGTTGCACTGAAAAACTTAGAATTTACTGAAAAACCCGCATTAGACGAAATGCACAGTGTAATACATTGTATATGAGTGAGTTGCACTGAAAAACTTAGAATTTACTGAAAAACACGCATTAGACGAAATGCACAGTGTAGTATATAGTATATGAGCTGAGTTGCACTGAAAAACTAGGAATTTACTGAAAAACCTGCATTAGACGAAATGCACAGTGTAGTACATTGTATATGAGTGAGTTGCACTGAAAAACTTAGAATTTACTTAAAAACCCGCATTAGACGAAATGCACAGTGTAGTACATTGTATATGAGTGAGTTGCACTGAAAAACTTAGAATTTACTAAAAAACCCGCATTAGACGAAATGCACAGTGTAGTACATTGTATATGAGTGAGTTGCACTGAAAAACTTAGAATTTACTGAAAAACCCGCATTAGACGAAATGCACAGTGTAGTACATAGTATATAAGTGAGTTGCACTGAAAAACTTAGAATTTACTGAAAAACCCGCATTAGACGAAATGCACAGTGTAGTACATTGTATATGAGTGAGTTGCACTGAAAAACTTAGAATTTACTTAAAAACCCGCATTAGACGAAATGCACAGTGTAGTACATTGTATATGAGTGAGTTGCACTGAAAAACTTAGAATTTACTGAAAAAACCCGCATTAGACGAAATGCACACTGTAGTACATTGTATATGAGTGAGTTGCACTGAAAAACTTAGAATTTACTGAAAAACCCGCATTAGACGAAATGCACACTGTAGTACATTGTATATGAGTGAGTTGCACTGAAAAACTTAGAATTTACTGAAAAACCCGCATTAGACGAAATGCAGAGTGTAGTACATTGTATATGAGTGAGTTGCACTGAAAAACTTAGAATTTACTGAAAAACCCGCATTAGACGAAATGCACAGTGTAGTACATAGTATATGAGTGAGTTGCACTGAAAAACTAGGAATTTACTGAAAAAACCCGCATTAGACGAAATGCAGAGTGTAGTACATTGTATATGAGTGAGTTGCACTGAAAAACTTAGAATTTACTGAAAAACCCGCATTAGACGAAATGCACAGTATAGTACATTGTATATGAGTGAGTTGCACTGAAAAACTTAGAATTTACTGAAAAACCCGCATTAGACGAAATGCACAGTGTAGTACATAGTATATGAGTGAGTTGCACAGAAAAACTTAGAATTTACTGAAAAACCCGCATTAGACGAAATGCACAGTGTAGTACATTGTATATGAGTGAGTTGCACTGAAAAACTTAGAATTTACTGAAAAACCCGCATTAGACGAAATGCACAGTGTAGTACATTGTATATGAGTGAGTTGCACTGAAAAACTTAGAATTTACTGAAAAACCCGCATTAGACGAAATGCACAGTGTAGTACATAGTATATGAGTGAGTTGCACTGAAAAACTAGGAATTTACTGAAAAACCCGCATTAGACGAAATGCACAGTGTAGTACATTGTATATGAGTGAGTTGCACTGAAAAACTTAGAATTTACTGAAAAACCGGCATTAGAGGAAATGCACAGTGTAGTACATTGTATATGAGTGAGTTGCACTGAAAAACTTAGAATTTACCGAAAAACCCCCATTAGACGAAATGCACAGTGTAGTACATTGTATATGAGTGAGTTGCACTGAAAAACTTAGAATTTACTGAAAAACCCGCATTAGACGAAATGCAGAGTGTAGTACATTGTATATGAGTGAGTTGCACTGAAAAACTTAGAATTTACTGAAAAACCCGCATTAGACGAATTGCACAGTGTAGTACATAGTATATGAGTGAGTTGCACTGAAAAACTAGGAATTTACTGAAAAACCCGCATTAGACGAAATGCACAGTGTAGTACATAGTATATGAGTGAGTTGCACTGAAAAACTAGGAATTTACTGAAAAACCTGCATTAGACGAAATGCACAGTGTAGTACATTGTATATGAGTGAGTTGCACTGAAAAACTTAGAATTTACTGAAAAACCCGCATTAGACGAAATGCACAGTGTAGTACATTGTATATGAGTGAGTTGCACTGAAAAACTAGGAATTTACTGAAAAACCCGCATTAGACGAAATGCACAGTGTAGTACATAGTATATGAGTGAGATGCACTGAAAAACTTAGAATTTACTGAAAAACCCGCATTAGACGAAATGCATAGTGTAGTACATTGTATATGAGTGAGTTGCACTGAAAAACTTAGAATTTACTGAAAAACCCGCATTAGACGAAATGCACAGTGTAGTACATTGTATATGAGTGAGTTGCACTGAAAAACTTAGAATTTACTGAAAAACCCGCATTAGACGAAATGCAGAGTGTAGTACATTGTATATGAGTGAGTTGCACTGAAAAACTTAGAATTTACTGAAAAACCCGCATTAGACGAAATGCACAGTGTAGTACATAGTATATGAGTGAGTTGCACTGAAAAACTAGGAATTTACTGAAAAACCCGCATTAGACGAAATGCAGAGTGTAGTACATTGTATATGAGTGAGTTGCACTGAAAAACTTAGAATTTACTGAAAAACCCGCATTAGACGAAATGCACAGTATAGTACATTGTATATGAGTGAGTTGCACTGAAAGCTAGGAATTTACTGAAAAACCCGCATTAGACGAAATGCACAGTGTAGTACATAGTATATGAGTGAGTTGCACAGAAAAACTTAGAATTTACTGAAAAACCCGCATTAGACGAAATGCACAGTGTAGTACATTGTATATGAGTGAGTTGCACTGAAAAACTTAGAATTTACTGAAGAACCCGCATTAGACGAAATGCACAGTGTAGTACATTGTATATGAGTGAGTTGCACTGAAAAACTTAGAATTTACTGAAAAACCCGCATTAGACGAAATGCACAGTGTAGTACATTGTATATGAGTGAGTTGCACTGAAAAACTTAGAATTTACTGAAAAACCCGCATTAGACGAAATGCACAGTGTAATACATTGTATATGAGTGAGTTGCACTGAAAAACTTAGAATTTACTGAAAAACACGCATTAGACGAAATGCACAGTGTAGTATATAGTATATGAGTGAGTTGCACTGAAAAACTAGGAATTTACTGAAAAACCTGCATTAGACGAAATGCACAGTGTAGTACATTGTATATGAGTGAGTTGCACTGAAAAACTTAGAATTTACTTAAAAACCCGCATTAGACGAAATGCACAGTGTAGTACATTGTATATGAGTGAGTTGCACTGAAAAACTTAGAATTTACTAAAAAACCCGCATTAGACGAAATGCACAGTGTAGTACATTGTATATGAGTGAGTTGCACTGAAAAACTTAGAATTTACTGAAAAACCCGCATTAGACGAAATGCACAGTGTAGTACATAGTATATAAGTGAGTTGCACTGAAAAACTTAGAATTTACTGAAAAACCCGCATTAGACGAAATGCACAGTGTAGTACATTGTATATGAGTGAGTTGCACTGAAAAACTTAGAATTTACTTAAAAACCCGCATTAGACGAAATGCACAGTGTAGTACATTGTATATGAGTGAGTTGCACTGAAAAACTTAGAATTTACTGAAAAACCCGCATTAGACGAAATGCACAGTGTAGTACATTGTATATGAGTGAGTTTCACTGAAAAACTTAGAATTTACTGAAAAACCCGCATTAGACGAAATGCACAGTGTAGTACATTGTATATGAGTGAGTTGCACTGAAAAACTTAGAATTTACTGAAAAACCCGCATTAGACGAAATGCACAGTGTAGTACATAGTATATGAGTGAGTTGCACTGAAAAACTAGGAATTTACTGAAAAACCCGCATTAGACGAAATGCAGAGTGTAGTACATTGTATATGAGTGAGTTGCACTGAAAAACTTAGAATTTACTGAAAAACCCGCATTAGACGAAATGCACAGTGTAGTACATAGTATATGAGTGAGTTGCACTGAAAAACTAGGAATTTACTGAAAAACCCGCATTAGACGAAATGCACAGTGTAGTACATAGTATATTAGTGAGTTGCACTGAAAAAACTAGGAATTTACTGAAAAACCCGCATTAGACGAAATGCAGAGTGTAGTACATAGTATATGAGTGAGTTGCACTGAAAAACTAGGAATTTACTGAAAAACCCGCATTAGACGAAATGCAGAGTGTAGTACATTGTATATGAGTGAGTTGCACTGAAAAACTTAGAATTTACTGAAAAACCCGCATTAGACGAAATGCACAGTATAGTACATTGTATATGAGTGAGTTGCACTGAAAAACTTAGAATTTACTGAAAAACCCGCATTAGACGAAATGCACAGTGTAGTACATAGTATATGAGTGAGTTGCACAGAAAAACTTAGAATTTACTGAAAAACCCGCATTAGACGAAATGCACAGTGTAGTACATTGTATATGAGTGAGTTGCACTGAAAAACTTAGAATTTACTGAAAAACCCGCATTAGACGAAATGCACAGTGTAGTACATTGTATATGAGTGAGTTGCACTAAAAAACTTAGAATTTACTGAAAAACCCGCATTAGACGAAATGCACAGTGTAGTACATAGTATATGAGTGAGTTGCACTGAAAAACTAGGAATTTACTGAAAAACCCGCATTAGACGAAATGCACAGTGTAGTACATTGTATATGAGTGAGTTGCACTGAAAAACTTAGAATTTACTGAAAAACCGGCATTAGAGGAAATGCACAGTGTAGTACATTGTATATGAGTGAGTTGCACTGAAAAACTTAGAATTTACTGAAAAACCCGCATTAGACGAAATGCACAGTGTAGTACATAGTATATGAGTGAGTTGCACTGAAAAACTTAGAATTTACTGAAAAACCCGCATTAGACGAAATGCACAGTGTAGTACATTGTATATGAGTGAGTTGCACTGAAAAACTTAGAATTTACTGAAAAACCCGCATTAGACGAAATGCACAGTGTAGTACATAGTATATGAGTGAGTTGCACTGAAAAACTTAGAATTTACCGAAAAACCCCCATTAGACGAAATGCACAGTGTAGTACATTGTATATGAGTGAGTTGCACTGAAAAACTTAGAATTTACTGAAAAACCCGCATTAGACGAAATGCAGAGTGTAGTACATTGTATATGAGTGAGTTGCACTGAAAAACTTAGAATTTACTGAAAAACCCGCATTAGACGAATTGCACAGTGTAGTACATAGTATATGAGTGAGTTGCACTGAAAAACTAGGAATTTACTGAAAAACCCGCATTAGACGAAATGCACAGTGTAGTACATAGTATATGAGTGAGTTGCACTGAAAAACTAGGAATTTACTGAAAAACCCGCATTAGACGAAATGCACAGTGTAGTACATTGTATATGAGTGAGTTGCACTGAAAAACTTAGAATTTACTGAAAAACCCGCATTAGACGAAATGCACAGTGTAGTACATTGTATATGAGTGAGTTGCACTGAAAAACTAGGAATTTACTGAAAAACCCGCATTAGACGAAATGCACAGTGTAGTACATAGTATATGAGTGAGATGCACTGAAAAACTTAGAATTTACTGAAAAACCCGCATTAGACGAAATGCATAGTGTAGTACATTGTATATGAGTGAGTTGCACTGAAAAACTTAGAATTTACTGAAAAACCCGCATTAGACGAAATGCACAGTGTAGTACATTGTATATGAGTGAGTTGCACTGAAAAAACTTAGAATTTACTGAAAAACCCGCATTAGACGAAATGCAGAGTGTAGTACATTGTATATGAGTGAGTTGCACTGAAAAACTTAGAATTTACTGAAAAACCCGCATTAGACGAAATGCACAGTGTAGTACATAGTATATGAGTGAGTTGCACTGAAAAACTAGGAATTTACTGAAAAACCCGCATTAGACGAAATGCACAGTGTAGTACATAGTATATTAGTGAGTTGCACTGAAAAACTAGGAATTTACTGAAAAACCCGCATTAGACGAAATGCAGAGTGTAGTACATAGTATATGAGTGAGTTGCACTGAAAAACTAGGAATTTACTGAAAAACCCGCATTAGACGAAATGCAGAGTGTAGTACATTGTATATGAGTGAGTTGCACTGAAAAACTTAGAATTTACTGAAAAACCCGCATTAGACGAAATGCACAGTATAGTACATTGTATATGAGTGAGTTGCACTGAAAAACTTAGAATTTACTGAAAAACCCGCATTAGACGAAATGCACAGTGTAGTACATAGTATATGAGTGAGTTGCACAGAAAAACTTAGAATTTACTGAAAAACCCGCATTAGACGAAATGCACAGTGTAGTACATTGTATATGAGTGAGTTGCACTGAAAAACTTAGAATTTACTGAAAAACCCGCATTAGACGAAATGCACAGTGTAGTACATTGTATATGAGTGAGTTGCACTGAAAAACTTAGAATTTACTGAAAAACCCGCATTAGACGAAATGCACAGTGTAGTACATAGTATATGAGTGAGTTGCACTGAAAAACTAGGAATTTACTGAAAACCCGCATTAGACGAAATGCACAGTGTAGTACATTGTATATGAGTGAGTTGCACTGAAAAACTTAGAATTTACTGAAAAACCGGCATTAGAGGAAATGCACAGTGTAGTACATTGTATATGAGTGAGTTGCACTGAAAAACTTAGAATTTACTGAAAAAACCCGCATTAGACGAAATGCACAGTGTAGTACATAGTATATGAGTGAGTTGCACTGAAAAACTTAGAATTTACAGAAAAACCCGCATTAGACGAAATGCACAGTGTAGTACATTGTATATGAGTGAGTTGCACTGAAAAACTTAGAATTTACTGAAAAACCCGCATTAGACGAAATGCACAGTGTAGTACATAGTATATGAGTGAGTTGCACTGAAAAACTTAGAATTTACCGAATAACCCCATTAGACGAAATGCACAGTGTAGTACATTGTATATGAGTGAGTTGCACTGAAAAACTTAGAATTTACTGAAAAACCCGCATTAGACGAAATGCAGAGTGTAGTACATTGTATATGAGTGAGTTGCACTGAAAAACTTAGAATTTACTGAAAAACCCGCATTAGACGAATTGCACAGTGTAGTACATAGTATATGAGTGAGTTGCACTGAAAACTAGGAATTTACTGAAAAACCCGCATTAGACGAAATGCACAGTGTAGTACATAGTATATGAGTGAGTTGCACTGAAAAAACTAGGAATTTACTGAAAAACCCGCATTAGACGAAATGCACAGTGTAGTACATTGTATATGAGTGAGTTGCACTGAAAAACTTAGAATTTACTGAAAAACCCCGCATTAGACGAAATGCACAGTGTAGTACATTGTATATGAGTGAGTTGCACTGAAAAACTAGGAATTTACTGAAAAACCCGCATTAGACGAAATGCACAGTGTAGTACATAGTATATGAGTGAGATGCACTGAAAAACTTAGAATTTACTGAAAAACCCGCATTAGACGAAATGCATAGTGTAGTACATTGTATATGAGTGAGTTGCACTGAAAAACTTAGAATTTACTGAAAAACCCGCATTAGACGAAATGCACAGTGTAGTACATTGTATATGAGTGAGTTGCACTGAAAAACTTAGAATTTACTGAAAAACCCGCATTAGACGAAATGCAGAGTGTAGTACATTGTATATGAGTGAGTTGCACTGAAAAACTTAGAATTTACTGAAAAACCCCGCATTAGACGAAATGCACAGTGTAGTACATAGTATATGAGTGAGTTGCACTGAAAAACTAGGAATTTACTGAAAAACCCGCATTAGACGAAATGCAGAGTGTAGTACATTGTATATGAGTGAGTTGCACTGAAAAACTTAGAATTTACTGAAAAACCCGCATTAGACGAAATGCACAGTATAGTACATTGTATATGAGTGAGTTGCACTGAAAAAACTAGGAATTTACTGAAAAACCCGCATTAGACGAAATGCACAGTGTAGTACATAGTATATGAGTGAGTTGCACAGAAAAACTTAGAATTTACTGAAAAACCCGCATTAGACGAAATGCACAGTGTAGTACATTGTATATGAGTGAGTTGCACTGAAAAACTTAGAATTTACTGAAGAACCCGCATTAGACGAAATGCACAGTGTAGTACATTGTATATGAGTGAGTTGCACTGAAAAACTTAGAATTTACTGAAAAACCCGCATTAGACGAAATGCACAGTGTAGTACATTGTATATGAGTGAGTTGCACTGAAAAACTTAGAATTTACTGAAAAACCCGCATTAGACGAAATGCACAGTGTAATACATTGTATATGAGTGAGTTGCACTGAAAAAACTTAGAATTTACTGAAAAACACGCATTAGACGAAATGCACAGTGTAGTATATAGTATATGAGTGAGTTGCACTGAAAAACTAGGAATTTACTGAAAAACCTGCATTAGACGAAATGCACAGTGTAGTACATTGTATATGAGTGAGTTGCACTGAAAAACTTAGAATTTACTTAAAAACCCGCATTAGACGAAATGCACAGTGTAGTACATTGTATATGAGTGAGTTGCACTGAAAAACTTAGAATTTACTAAAAAACCCGCATTAGACGAAATGCACAGTGTAGTACATTGTATATGAGTGAGTTGCACTGAAAAACTTAGAATTTACTGAAAAACCCGCATTAGACGAAATGCACAGTGTAGTACATAGTATATGAGTGAGTTGCACTGAAAAACTTAGAATTTACTGAAAAACCCGCATTAGACGAAATGCACAGTGTAGTACATTGTATATGAGTGAGTTGCACTGAAAAACTTAGAATTTACTTAAAAACCCGCATTAGACGAAATGCACAGTGTAGTACATTGTATATGAGTGAGTTGCACTGAAAAACTTAGAATTTACTGAAAAACCCGCATTAGACGAAATGCACAGTGTAGTACATTGTATATGAGTGAGTTGCACTGAAAAACTTAGAATTTACTGAAAAACCCGCATTAGACGAAATGCACAGTGTAGTACATTGTATATGAGTGAGTTGCACTGAAAAACTTAGAATTTACTGAAAAACCCGCATTAGACGAAATGCACAGTTGTAGTACATAGTATATGAGTGAGTTGCACTGAAAAACTTAGAATTTACTGAAAAACCCGCATTAGACGAAATGCAGAGTGTAGTACATTGTATATGAGTGAGTTGCACTGAAAAACTTAGAATTTACTGAAAAACCCGCATTAGACGAAATGCACAGTGTAGTACATAGTATATGAGTGAGTTGCACTGAAAAACTAGGAATTTACTGAAAAACCCGCATTAGACGAAATGCACAGTGTAGTACATAGTATATTAGTGAGTTGCACTGAAAAACTAGGAATTTACTGAAAAACCCGCATTAGACGAAATGCAGAGTGTAGTACATTGTATATGAGTGAGTTGCACTGAAAAACTTAGAATTTACTGAAAAACCCGCATTAGACGAAATGCACAGTGTAGTACATTGTATATGAGTGAGTTGCACTGAAAAACTTAGAATTTACTGAAAAACCCGCATTAGACGAAATGCACAGTATAGTACATTGTATATGAGTGAGTTGCACTGAAAAACTAGGAATTTACTGAAAAACCCGCATTAGACGAAATGCACATTGTAGTACATAGTATATGAGTGAGTTGCACAGAAAAACTTAGAATTTACTGAAAAACGCACATTAGACGAAATGCACAGTGTAGTACATTGTATATGAGTGAGTTGCACTGAAAAACTAGGAATTTACTGAAAAACCCGCTTTAGACGAAATGCACAGTGTAGTACATTGTATATGAGTGAGTTGCACTGAAAAACTTAGAATTTACTGAAAAACCCGCATTAGACGAAATGCACAGTGTAGTACATAGTATATGAGTGAGTTGCACTGAAAAACTTAGAATTTACTGAAAAACCCGCATTAGACGAAATGCACAGTGTAGTACATTGTATATGAGTGAGTTGCACTGAAAAACTTAGAATTTACTTAAAAACCCGCATTAGACGAAATGCACAGTGTAGTACATTGTATATGAGTGAGTTGCACTGAAAAACTTAGAATTTACTGAAAAACCCGCATTAGACGAAATGCACAGTGTAGTACATTGTATATGAGTGAGTTGCACTGAAAAACTTAGAATTTACTGAAAAACCCGCATTAGACGAAATGCACAGTGTAGTACATTGTATATGAGTGAGTTGCACTGAAAAACTTAGAATTTACTGAAAAACCCGCATTAGACGAAATGCACAGTGTAGTACATAGTATATGAGTGAGTTGCACTGAAAAACTTAGAATTTACTGAAAAACCCGCATTAGACGAAATGCAGAGTGTAGTACATTGTATATGAGTGAGTTGCACTGAAAAACTTAGAATTTTACTGAAAAACCCGCATTAGACGAAATGCACAGTGTAGTACATAGTATATGAGTGAGTTGCACTGAAAAACTAGGAATTTACTGAAAAACCCGCATTAGACGAAATGCACAGTGTAGTACATAGTATATTAGTGAGTTGCACTGAAAAACTAGGAATTTACTGAAAAAACCCGCATTAGACGAAATGCAGAGTGTAGTACATTGTATATGAGTGAGTTGCACTGAAAAACTTAGAATTTACTGAAAAACCCGCATTAGACGAAATGCACAGTGTAGTACATTGTATATGAGTGAGTTGCACTGAAAAACTTAGAATTTACTGAAAAACCCGCATTAGACGAAATGCACAGTATAGTACATTGTATATGAGTGAGTTGCACTGAAAAACTAGGAATTTACTGAAAAACACCGCATTAGACGAAATGCACATTGTAGTACATAGTATATGAGTGAGTTGCACAGAAAAACTTAGAATTTACTGAAAAACGCACATTAGACGAAATGCACAGTGTAGTACATTGTATATGAGTGAGTTGCACTGAAAAAACTAGGAATTTACTGAAAAACCCCGCATTAGACGAAATGCACAGTGTAGTACATTGTATATGAGTGAGTTGCACTGAAAAACTTAGAATTTACTGAAAAACCGGCATTAGAGGAAATGCACAGTGTAGTACATTGTATATGAGTGAGTTGCACTGAAAAACTTAGAATTTACTGAAAAAACCCGCATTAGACGAAATGCACAGTGTAGTACATAGTATATGAGTGAGTTGCACTGAAAAACTTAGAATTTACTGAAAAACCCGCATTGGACGAAATGCACAGTGTAGTACATTGTATATGAGTGAGTTGCACTGAAAAACTTAGAATTTACTGAAAAACCCGCATTAGACGAAATGCACAGTGTAGTACATAGTATATGAGTGAGTTGCATTGAAAAACTTAGAATTTACTGAAAAACCCGCATTAGACGAAATGCAGAGTGTAGTACATTGTATATGAGTGAGTTGCACTGAAAAACTTAGAATTTACTGAAAAACCCCGCATTAGACGAAATGCACAGTGTAATACATTGTATATGAGTGAGTTGCACTGAAAAACTTAGAATTTACTGAAAAACACGCATTAGACGAAATGCACAGTGTAGTATATAGTATATGAGTGAGTTGCACTGAAAAACTAGAATTTACTGAAAAACCTGCATTAGACGAAATGCACAGTGTAGTACATTGTATATGAGTGAGTTGCACTGAAAAACTTAGAATTTACTTAAAAACCCGCATTAGACGAAATGCACAGTGTAGTACATTGTATATGAGTGAGTTGCACTTAAAAACTTAGAATTTACTGAAAAACCCGCATTAGACGAATGCACAGTGTAGTACATTGTATATGAGTGAGTTGCACTGAAAAACTTAGAATTTACTGAAAAACCCGCATTAGACGAAATGCACAGTGTAGTACATAGTATATGAGTGAGTTGCACTGAAAAACTTAGAATTTACTGAAAAACCCGCATTAGACGAAATGCACAGTGTAGTACATTGTATATGAGTGAGTTGCACTGAAAAACTTAGAATTTACTGAAAAACCCGCATTAGACGAAATGCAGAGTGTAGTACATTGTATATGAGTGAGTTGCACTGAAAAACTTAGAATTTACTGAAAAACCCGCATTAGACGAAATGCACAGTGTAGTACATAGTATATGAGTGAGTTGCACTGAAAAACTAGGAATTTACTGAAAAAACCCGCATTAGACGAAATGCACAGTGTAGTACATTGTATATGAGTGAGTTGCACTGAAAAACTTAGAATTTACTGAAAAACCTGCATTAGACGAAATGCAGAGTGTAGTACATTGTATATGAGTGAGTTGCACTGAAAAACTTAGAATTTACTGAAAAACCCGCATTAGACGAAATGCACAGTGTAGTACATAGTATATGAGTGAGTTGCACTGAAAAACTAGGAATTTACTGAAAAACCCGCATTAGACGAAATGCAGAGTGTAGTACATTGTATATGAGTGAGTTGCACTGAAAAACTTAGAATTTACTGAAAAACCCGCATTAGACGAAATGCACAGTATAGTATATTGTATATGAGTGAGTTGCACTGAAAAACTAGGAATTTACTGAAAAAACCCGCATTAGACGAAATGCACAGTGTAGTACATAGTATATGAGTGAGTTGCACAGAAAAACTTAGAATTTACTGAAAAACCCGCATTAGACGAAATGCACAGTGTAGTACATTGTATATGAGTGAGTTGCACTGAAAAACTTAGATTTACTGAAGAACCCGCATTAGACGAAATGCACAGTGTAGTACATTGTATATGAGTGAGTTGCACTGAAAAACTTAGAATTTACTGAAAAACCCGCATTAGACGAAATGCACAGTGTAGTACATTGTATATGAGTGAGTTGCACTGAAAAACTTAGAATTTACTGAAAAACACGCATTAGACGAAATGCACAGTGTAGTATATAGTATATGAGTGAGTTGCACTGAAAAACTAGGAATTTACTGAAAAAACCTGCATTAGACGAAATGCACAGTGTAGTACATTGTATATGAGTGAGTTGCACTGAAAAACTTAGAATTTACTTAAAAACCCGCATTAGACGAAATGCACAGTGTAGTACATTGTATATGAGTGAGTTGCACTGAAAAACTTAGAATTTACTAAAAAACCCGCATTAGACGAAATGCACAGTGTAGTACATTGTATATGAGTGAGTTGCACTGAAAAACTTAGAATTTACTGAAAAACCCGCATTAGACGAAATGCACAGTGTAGTACATAGTATATGAGTGAGTTGCACTGAAAAACTTAGAATTTACTGAAAAATCCGCATTAGACGAAATGCACAGTGTAGTACATTGTATATGAGTGAGTTGCACTGAAAAACTTAGAATTTACTTAAAAACCCGCATTAGACGAAATGCACAGTGTAGTACATTGTATATGAGTGAGTTGCACTGAAAAACTTAGAATTTACTGAAAAACCCGCATTAGACGAAATGCACAGTGTAGTACATTGTATATGAGTGAGTTGCACTGAAAAACTTAGAATTTACTGAAAAACCCGCATTAGACGAAATGCACAGTGTAGTACATTGTATATGAGTGAGTTGCACTGAAAAACTTAGAATTTACTGAAAAACCCGCATTAGACGAAATGCACAGTGTAGTACATAGTATATGAGTGAGTTGCACTGAAAAACTTAGAATTTACTGAAAAACCCGCATTAGACGAAATGCAGAGTGTAGTACATTGTATATGAGTGAGTTGCACTGAAAAACTTAGAATTTACTGAAAAACCCGCATTAGACGAAATGCACAGTGTAGTACATAGTATATGAGTGAGTTGCACTGAAAACTAGAATTTACTGAAAAACCCGCATTAGACGAAATGCACAGTGTAGTACATAGTATATGAGTGAGTTGCACTGAAAAACTAGGAATTTACTGAAAAACCCGCATTAGACGAAATGCAGAGTGTAGTACATTGTATATGAGTGAGTTGCACTGAAAAACTTAGAATTTACTGAAAAACCCGCATTAGACGAAATGCACAGTATAGTACATTGTATATGAGTGAGTTGCACTGAAAAACTAGGAATTTACTGAAAAACCCGCATTAGACGAAATGCACATTGTAGTACATAGTATATGAGTGAGTTGCACAGAAAAACTTAGAATTTACTGAAAAACGCACATTAGACGAAATGCACAGTGTAGTACATTGTATATGAGTGAGTTGCACTGAAAAACTAGGAATTTACTGAAAAACCCGCATTAGACGAAATGCACAGTGTAGTACATTGTATATGAGTGAGTTGCACTGAAAAACTTAGAATTTACTGAAAAACCGGCATTAGAGGAAATGCACAGTGTAGTACATTGTATATGAGTGAGTTGCACTGAAAAACTTAGAATTTACTGAAAAACCCGCATTAGACGAAATGCACAGTGTAGTACATAGTATATGAGTGAGTTGCACTGAAAAACTTAGAATTTACTGAAAAACCCGCATTAGACGAAATGCACAGTGTAGTACATTGTATATGAGTGAGTTGCACTGAAAAACTTAGAATTTACTGAAAAACCCGCATTAGACGAAATGCACAGTGTAGTACATAGTATATGAGTGAGTTGCATTGAAAAACTTAGAATTTACTGAAAAACCCGCATTAGACGAAATGCAGAGTGTAGTACATTGTATATGAGTGAGTTGCACTGAAAAACTTAGAATTTACTGAAAAACCCGCATTAGATGAAATGCACAGTGTAATACATTGTATATGAGTGAGTTGCACTGAAAAACTTAGAATTTACTGAAAAACACGCATTAGACGAAATGCACAGTGTAGTATATAGTATATGAGTGAGTTGCACTGAAAAACTACGAATTTACTGAAAAACCTGCATTAGACGAAATGCACAGTGTAGTACATTGTATATGAGTGAGTTGCACTGAAAAACTTAGAATTTACTTAAAAACCCGCATTAGACGAAATGCACAGTGTAGTACATTGTATATGAGTGAGTTGCACTGAAAAACTTAGAATTTACTGAAAAACCCGCATTAGACGAAATGCACAGTGTAGTACATTGTATATGAGTGAGTTGCCACTGAAAAACTTAGAATTTACTGAAAAACCCGCATTAGACGAAATGCACAGTGTAGTACATAGTATATGAGTGAGTTGCACTGAAAAACTTAGAAATTTACTGAAAAACCCGCATTAGACGAAATGCACAGTGTAGTACATTGTATATGAGTGAGTTGCACTGAAAAACTTAGAATTTACTGAAAAACCCGCATTAGACGAAATGCACAGTGTAGTACATTGTATATGAGTGAGTTGCACTGAAAAACTTAGAATTTACTGAAAAACCCGCATTAGACGAAATGCACACTGTAGTACATTGTATATGAGTGAGTTGCACTGAAAAACTTAGAATTTACTGAAAAACCCGCATTAGACGAAATGCAGAGTGTAGTACATTGTATATGAGTGAGTTGCACTGAAAAACTTAGAATTTACTGAAAAACCCGCATTAGACGAAATGCACAGTGTAGTACATAGTATATGAGTGAGTTGCACTGAAAAACTAGGAATTTACTGAAAAAACCCGCATTAGACGAAATGCAGAGTGTAGTACATTGTATATGAGTGAGTTGCACTGAAAAACTTAGAATTTACTGAAAAACCCGCATTAGACGAAATGCACAGTATAGTACATTGTATATGAGTGAGTTGCACTGAAAAACTTAGAATTTACTGAAAAAACCCGCATTAGACGAAATGCACAGTGTAGTACATAGTATATGAGTGAGTTGCACAGAAAAACTTAGAATTTACTGAAAAACCCGCATTAGACGAAATGCACAGTGTAGTACATTGTATATGAGTGAGTTGCACTGAAAAACTTAGAATTTACTGAAAAACCCCGCATTAGACGAAATGCACAGTGTAGTACATTGTATATGAGTGAGTTGCACTGAAAAACTTAGAATTTACTGAAAAACCCGCATTAGACGAAATGCACAGTGTAGTACATAGTATATGAGTGAGTTGCACTGAAAAACTAGGAATTTACTGAAAAAACCCCGCATTAGACGAAATGCACAGTGTAGTACATTGTATATGAGTGAGTTGCACTGAAAAACTTAGAATTTACTGAAAAACCGGCATTAGAGGAAATGCACAGTGTAGTACATTGTATATGAGTGAGTTGCACTGAAAAACTTAGAATTTACTGAAAAACCCGCATTAGACGAAATGCACAGTGTAGTACATAGTATATGAGTGAGTTGCACTGAAAAACTTAGAATTTACTGAAAAACCCGCATTAGACGAAATGCACAGTGTAGTACATAGTATATGAGTGAGATGCACTGAAAAACTTAGAATTTACTGAAAAACCCGCATTAGACGAAATGCATAGTGTAGTACATTGTATATGAGTGAGTTGCACTGAAAAACTTAGAATTTACTGAAAAACCCGCATTAGACGAAATGCACAGTGTAGTACATTGTATATGAGTGAGTTGCACTGAAAAACTTAGAATTTACTGAAAAACCCGCATTAGACGAAATGCAGAGTGTAGTACATTGTATATGAGTGAGTTGCACTGAAAAACTTAGAATTTACTGAAAAACCCGCATTAGACGAAATGCACAGTGTAGTACATAGTATATGAGTGAGTTGCACTGAAAAACTAGGAATTTACTGAAAAACCCGCATTAGACGAAATGCAGAGTGTAGTACATTGTATATGAGTGAGTTGCACTGAAAAACTTAGAATTTACTGAAAAACCCGCATTAGACGAAATGCACAGTATAGTACATTGTATATGAGTGAGTTGCACTGAAAAACTAGGAATTTACTGAAAAACCCGCATTAGACGAAATGCACAGTGTAGTACATAGTATATGAGTGAGTTGCACAGAAAAACTTAGAATTTACTGAAAAACCCGCATTAGACGAAATGCACAGTGTAGTACATTGTATATGAGTGAGTTGCACTGAAAAACTTAGAATTTACTGAAAAACCCGCATTAGACGAAATGCACAGTGTAGTACATTGTATATGAGTGAGTTGCACTGAAAAACTTAGAATTTACTGAAAAACCCGCATTAGACGAAATGCACAGTGTAGTACATTGTATATGAGTGAGTTGCACTGAAAAACTTAGAATTTACTGAAAAACCCGCATTAGACGAAATGCACAGTGTAGTACATTGTATATGAGTGAGTTGCACTGAAAAACTTAGAATTTACTGAAAAACCCGCATTAGACGAAATGCACAGTGTAGTACATTGTATATGAGTGAGTTGCACTGAAAAACTTAGAATTTACTGAAAAACCCGCATTAGACGAAATGCACAGTGTAGTACATTGTATATGAGTGAGTTGCACTGAAAAACTTAGAATTTACTGAAAAACCCGCATTAGACGAAATGCACAGTGTAGTACATTGTATATGAGTGAGTTGCACTGAAAAACTTAGAATTTACTGAAAAACCCGCATTAGACGAAATGCACAGTGTAGTACATTGTATATGAGTGAGTTGCACTGAAAAACTTAGAATTTACTGAAAAACCCGCATTAGACGAAATGCACAGTGTAGTACATTGTATATGAGTGAGTTGCACTGAAAAACTTAGAATTTACTGAAAAACCCGCATTAGACGAAATGCACAGTGTAGTACATTGTATATGAGTGAGTTGCACTGAAAAACTTAGAATTTACTGAAAAACCCGCATTAGACGAAATGCACAGTGTAGTACATTGTATATGAGTGAGTTGCACTGAAAAACTTAGAATTTACTGAAAAACCCGCATTAGACGAAATGCACAGTGTAGTACATTGTATATGAGTGAGTTGCACTGAAAAACTTAGAATTTACTGAAAAACCCGCATTAGACGAAATGCAGCAGTGTA
>NW_028227343.1:320666-365730 GCF_978045245.1 Mus caroli
AAGAAACGCACAGTGTAGTACATAGTATATGAGTGAGTTGCACTGAAAAACTTAGAATATAAGAAACGCACAGTGTAGTACATAGTATATGAGTGAGTTGCACTGAAAAACTTAGAATATAAGAAACGCACAGTGTAGTACATAGTATATGAGTGAGTTGCACTGAAAAACTTAGAATTTACTGAAAAACCCGCATTACACGAAATGCACAGTGTAGTACATAGTATATGAGTGAGTTGCACTGAAAAACTTAGAATATAAGAAACGCACAGTGTAGTACATAGTATATGAGTGAGTTGCACTGAAAAACTTAGAATATAAGAAACGCACAGTGTAGTACATAGTATATGAGTGAGTTGCACTGAAAAACTTAGAATATAAGAAACGCACAGTGTAGTACATAGTATATGAGTGAGTTGCACTGAAAAACTTAGAATTTACTGAAAAACCCGCATTACACGAAATGCACAGTGTAGTACATAGTATATGAGTGAGTTTCACTGAAAAACTTAGAATATAAGAAAAGCACAGTGTAGTACATAGTATATGAGTGAGTTGCACTGAAAAACTTAGAATATAAGAAACGCACAGTGTAGTACATAGTATATGAGTGAGTTGCTCTGAAAAACTTAGAATATAAGAAACGCACAGTGTAGTACATAGTATATGAGTGAGTTCCACTGAAAAACTTAGAATTTACTGAAAAACCCGCATTACACGAAATGCACAGTGTAGTACATTGTATATGAGTGAGTTGCACTGAAAAACTTAGAATTTACTGAAAAACCCGCATTAGACGAAATGCACAGTGTAGTACATTGTATATGAGTGAGTTGCACTGAAAAACTTAGAATTTACTGAAAAACCCGCATTAGACGAAATGCACAGTGTAGTACATTGTATATGAGTGAGTTGCACTGAAAAACTTAGAATTTACTGAAAAACCCGCATTAGACGAAATGCACAGTGTAGTACATAGTATATGAGTGAGTTGCACTGAAAAACTTAGAATTTACTGAAAAACCCGCATTAGACGAAATGCACAGTGTAGTACATTGTATATGAGTGAGTTGCACTGAAAAACTTAGAATTTACTGAAAAACCCGCATTAGACGAAATGCACAGTGTAGTACATTGTATACGAGTGAGTTGCACTGAAAAACTTAGAATTTACTGAAAAACCCGCATTAGACAAAATGCACAGTGTAGTACATAGTATATGAGTGAGTTGCACTGAAAAACTTAGAATTTACTGAAAAACCCGCATTAGACGAAATGCACAGTGTAGTACATTGTATATGAGTGAGTTGCACTGAAAAACTTAGAATTTACTGAAAAACCCGCATTTGACGAAATGCACAGTGTAGTACATTGTATATGAGTGAGTTGCACTGAAAAACTTAGAATTTACTGAAAAACCCGCATTAGACGAAATGCACAGTGTAGTACATAGTATATGAGTGAGTTGCACTGAAAAACTTAGAATTTACTGAAAAACCCGCATTAGACGAAATGCACAGTGTAGTACATTGTATATGAGTGAGTTGCACTGAAAAACTTAGAATTTACTGAAAAACCCGCATTAGACGAAATGTAGAGTGTAGTACATTGTATATGAGTGAGTTGCACTGAAAAACTTAGAATTTACCGAAAAACCCGCATTAGACGAAATGCACAGTGTAGTACATTGTATATGAGTGAGTTGCACTGAAAAACTTAGAATTTACTGAAAAACCCGCATTAGACGAATTGCACAGTGTAGTACATAGTATATGAGTGAGTTGCACTGAAAAACTTAGAATTTACTGAAAAACCCGCATTAGACGAAATGCAGAGTGTAGTACATTGTATATGAGTGAGTTGCACTGAAAAACTTAGAATTTACTGAAAAACCCGCATTAGACGAATTGCACAGTGTAGTACATAGTATATGAGTGAGTTGCACTGAAAAACTAGGAATTTACTGAAAAACCCGCATTAGACGAAATGCACAGTGTAGTACATAGTATATGAGTGAGTTGCACTGAAAAACTAGGAATTTACTGAAAAACCCGCATTAGACGAAATGCACAGTGTAGTACATTGTATATGAGTGAGTTGCACTGAAAAACTTAGAATTTACTGAAAAACCCGCATTAGACGAAATGCACAGTGTAGTACATTGTATATGAGTGAGTTGCACTGAAAAACTAGGAATTTACTGAAAAACCCGCATTAGACGAAATGCACAGTGTAGTACATAGTATATGAGTGAGATGCACTGAAAAACTTAGAATTTACTGAAAAACCCGCATTAGACGAAATGCATAGTGTAGTACATTGTATATGAGTGAGTTGCACTGAAAAACTTAGAATTTACTGAAAAACCCGCATTAGACGAAATGCACAGTGTAGTAAATTGTATATGAGTGAGTTGCACTGAAAAACTTAGAATTTACTGAAAAACCCGCATTAGACGAAATGCAGAGTGTAGTACATTGTATATGAGTGAGTTGCACTGAAAAACTTAGAATTTACTGAAAAACCCGCATTAGACGAAATGCACAGTGTAGTACATAGTATATGAGTGAGTTGCACTGAAAAACTAGGAATTTACTGAAAAACCTGCATTAGACGAAATGCAGAGTGTAGTACATTGTATATGAGTGAGTTGCACTGAAAAACTTAGAATTTACTGAAAAACCCGCATTAGACGAAATGCACAGTATAGTACATTGTATATGAGTGAGTTGCACTGAAAAACTAGGAATTTACTGAAAAACCCGCATTAGACGAAATGCACAGTGTAGTACATAGTATATGAGTGAGTTGCACAGAAAAACTTAGAATTTACTGAAAAACCCGCATTAGACGAAATGCACAGTGTAGTACATTGTATATGAGTGAGTTGCACTGAAAAACTTAGAATTTACTGAAGAACCCGCATTAGACGAAATGCACAGTGTAGTACATTGTATATGAGTGAGTTGCACTGAAAAACTTAGAATTTACTGAAAAACCCGCATTAGACGAAATGCACAGTGTAGTACATTGTATATGAGTGAGTTGCACTGAAAAACTTAGAATTTACTGAAAAACCCGCATTAGACGAAATGCACAGTGTAATACATTGTATATGAGTGAGTTGCACTGAAAAACTTAGAATTTACTGAAAAACACGCATTAGACGAAATGCACAGTGTAGTATATAGTATATGAGTGAGTTGCACTGAAAAACTAGGAATTTACTGAAAAACCTGCATTAGACGAAATGCACAGTGTAGTACATTGTATATGAGTTAGTTGCACTGAAAAACTTTGAATTTACCGAAAAACCCGCATTAGACGAAATGCACAGCGTAGTACATTGTATATGAGTGAGTTGCACTGAAAAACTTAGAATTTACTGAAAAACCCGCATTAGATGAAATGCACACTGTAGTACATTGTATATGAGTGAGTTGCACTGAAAAACTTAGAATTTACTGAAAAACCCGCATTAGACGAAATGCAGAGTGTAGTACATTGTATATGAGTGAGTTGCACTGAAAAACTTAGAATTTACTGAAAAACCCGCATTAGACGAAATGCACAGTGTAGTACATAGTATATGAGTGAGTTGCACTGAAAAACTAGGAATTTACTGAAAAACCCGCATTAGACGAAATGCAGAGTGTAGTACATTGTATATGAGTGAGTTGCACTGAAAAACTTAGAATTTACTGAAAAACCCGCATTAGACGAAATGCACAGTATAGTACATTGTATATGAGTGAGTTGCACTGAAAAACTTAGAATTTACTGAAAAACCCGCATTAGACGAAATGCACAGTGTAGTACATAGTATATGAGTGAGTTGCACAGAAAAACTTAGAATTTACTGAAAAACCCGCATTAGACGAAATGCACAGTGTAGTACATTGTATATGAGTGAGTTGCACTGAAAAACTTAGAATTTACTGAAAAACCCGCATTAGACGAAATGCACAGTGTAGTACATTGTATATGAGTGAGTTGCACTGAAAAACTTAGATTTTACTGAAAAACCCGCATTAGACGAAATGCACAGTGTAGTACATAGTATATGAGTGAGTTGCACTGAAAAACTAGGAATTTACTGAAAAACCCGCATTAGACGAAATGCACAGTGTAGTACATTGTATATGAGTGAGTTGCACTGAAAAACTTAGAATTTACTGAAAAACCGGCATTAGAGGAAATGCACAGTGTAGTACATTGTATATGAGTGAGTTGCACTGAAAAACTTAGAATTTACTGAAAAACCCGCATTAGACGAAATGCACAGTGTAGTACATAGTATATGAGTGAGTTGCACTGAAAAACTTAGAATTTACTGAAAAACCCGCATTAGACGAAATGCACAGTGTAGTACATTGTATATGAGTGAGTTGCACTGAAAAACTTAGAATTTATTGAAAAACCCGCATTAGACGAAATGTAGAGTGTAGTACATTGTATATGAGTGAGTTGCACTGAAAAACTTAGAATTTACCGAAAAACCCGCATTAGACGAAATGCACAGTGTAGTACATTGTATATGAGTGAGTTGCACTGAAAAACTTAGAATTTACTGAAAAACCCGCATTAGACGAATTGCACAGTGTAGTACATAGTATATGAGTGAGTTGCACTGAAAAACTTAGAATTTACTGAAAAACCCGCATTAGACGAAATGCAGAGTGTAGTACATTGTATATGAGTGAGTTGCACTGAAAAACTTAGAATTTACTGAAAAACCCGCATTAGACGAATTGCACAGTGTAGTACATAGTATATGAGTGAGTTGCACTGAAAAACTAGGAATTTACTGAAAAACCCGCATTAGACGAAATGCACAGTGTAGTACATAGTATATGAGTGAGTTGCACTGAAAAACTAGGAATTTACTGAAAAACCCGCATTAGACGAAATGCAGAGTGTAGTACATTGTATATGAGTGAGTTGCACTGAAAAACTTAGAATTTACTGAAAAACCCGCATTAGACGAAATGCACAGTGTAGTACATAGTATATGAGTGAGTTGCACTGAAAAACTAGGAATTTACTGAAAAACCCGCATTAGACGAAATGCACAGTGTAGTACATTGTATATGAGTGAGTTGCACTGAAAAACTTAGAATTTACTGAAAAACCCGCATTAGACGAAATGCACAGTATAGTACATTGTATATGAGTGAGTTGCACTGAAAAACTAGGAATTTACTGAAAAACCCGCATTAGACGAAATGCACAGTGTAGTATATAGTATATGAGTGAGTTGCACAGAAAAACTTAGAATTTACTGAAAAACCCGCATTAGACGAAATGCACAGTGTAGTACATTGTATATGAGTGAGTTGCACTGAAAAACTTAGAATTTACTGAAGAACCCGCATTAGACGAAATGCACAGTGTAGTACATTGTATATGAGTGAGTTGCACTGAAAAACTTAGAATTTACTGAAAAACCGGCATTAGAGGAAATGCACAGTGTAGTACATTGTATATGAGTGAGTTGCACTGAAAAACTTAGAATTTACTGAAAAACCCGCATTAGACGAAATGCACAGTGTAGTACATAGTATATGAGTGAGTTGCACTGAAAAACTTAGAATTTACTGAAAAACCCGCATTAGACGAAATGCACAGTGTAGTACATTGTATATGAGTGAGTTGCACTGAAAAACTTAGAATTTATTGAAAAACCCGCATTAGACGAAATGTAGAGTGTAGTACATTGTATATGAGTGAGTTGCACTGAAAAACTTAGAATTTACCGAAAAACCCGCATTAGACGAAATGCACAGTGTAGTACATTGTATATGAGTGAGTTGCACTGAAAAACTTAGAATTTACTGAAAAACCCGCATTAGACGAATTGCACAGTGTAGTACATAGTATATGAGTGAGTTGCACTGAAAAACTTAGAATTTACTGAAAAACCCGCATTAGACGAAATGCAGAGTGTAGTACATTGTATATGAGTGAGTTGCACTGAAAAACTTAGAATTTACTGAAAAACCCGCATTAGACGAATTGCACAGTGTAGTACATAGTATATGAGTGAGTTGCACTGAAAAACTAGGAATTTACTGAAAAACCCGCATTAGACGAAATGCACAGTGTAGTACATAGTATATGAGTGAGTTGCACTGAAAAACTTAGAATTTACTGAAAAACCCGCATTAGACGAAATGCACAGTGTAGTACATTGTATATGAGTGAGTTGCACTGAAAAACTTAGAATTTACTGAAAAACCCGCATTAGACGAAATGCACAGTGTAGTACATTGTATATGAGTGAGTTGCACTGAAAAACTAGGAATTTACTGAAAAACCCGCATTAGACGAAATGCACAGTGTAGTACATAGTATATGAGTGAGATGCACTGAAAAACTTAGAATTTACTGAAAAACCCGCATTAGACGAAATGCATAGTGTAGTACATTGTATATGAGTGAGTTGCACTGAAAAACTTAGAATTTACTGAAAAACCCGCATTAGACGAAATGCACAGTGTAGTAAATTGTATATGAGTGAGTTGCACTGAAAAACTTAGAATTTACTGAAAAACCCGCATTAGACGAAATGCACAGTGTAGTATATAGTATATGAGTGAGTTGCACTGAAAAACTAGGAATTTACTGAAAAACCTGCATTAGACGAAATGCACAGTGTAGTACATTGTATATGAGTTAGTTGCACTGAAAAACTTTGAATTTACCGAAAAACCCGCATTAGACGAAATGCACAGCGTAGTACATTGTATATGAGTGAGTTGCACTGAAAAACTTAGAATTTACTGAAAAACCCGCATTAGACGAAATGCACAGTGTAGTACATTGTATATGAGTGAGTTGCACTGAAAAACTTAGAATTTACTGAAAAACCCGCATTAGACGAAATGCACAGCGTAGTACATTGTATATGAGTGAGTTGCACTGAAAAACTTAGAATTTACTGAAAAACCCGCATTAGACGAAATGCACAGTGTAGTACATAGTATATGAGTGAGTTGCACTGAAAAAATTAGAATTTACTGAAAAACCCGCATTAGACGAAATGCACAGTGTAGTACATAGTATATGAGTGAGTTGCACTGAAAAACTCAGAATTTACTGAAAAACACGCATTAGACGAAATGCACAGTGTAGTACATTGTATATGAGTGAGTTGCACTGAAAAACTCAGAATTTACTGAAAAACCCGCATTAGACGAAATGCACAGTGTAGTACATAGTATATGAGTGAGTTGCACTGAAAAACTTAGAATTTACTGAAAAACCCGCATTAGACGAAATGTAGAGTGTAGTACATTGTATATGAGTGAGTTGCTCTGAAAAACTAGGAATTTACTGAAAAACCCGCATTAGACGAAATGCAGAGTGTAGTACATAGTATATGAGTGAGTTGCACTGAAAAACTAGGAATTTACTGAAAAACCCGCATTAGACGAAATGCACAGTGTAGTACATAGTATATGAGTGAGTTGCACTGAAAAACTAGGAACTTACTGAAAAACCCGCATTAGACGAAATGCACAGTGTAGTACATTGTATATGAGTGAGTTGCACTGAAAAACGTAGAATTTACTGAAAAACCCGAATTAGACGAAATGCACAGTGTAGTACATTGTATATGAGTGAGTTGCACTGAAAAACTTAGAATTTACTGAAAAACCCGAATTAGACGAAATGCACAGTGTAGTACATTGTATATGAGTGAGTTGCACTGAAAAACTTAGAATTTACTGAAAAACCCGCATGAGACGAAATGCACAGTGTAGTACATTGTACATGAGTGAGTTGCACTGAAAAACTTAGTATTTACAGAAAAACCCGCATTAGACGAAATGCACAGTGTAGTACATAGTATATGAGTGAGTTGCAATGAAAAACTTAGAATTTACTGAAAAACCCGCATTAGACGAAATGCACAGTGTAGTACATTGTATATGAGTGTGTTGCACTGAAAAACTTAGAATTTACTGCAAAACCCGCATTAGACGAAATGCACAGTGTAGTAAATTGTATATGAGTGTGTTGCACTGAAAAACTTAGAATTTACTGAAAAACCCGCATTAGACGAAATGCACAGTGTAGTACATAGTATATGAGTGAGTTGCACTGAAAAACTTAGAATTTACTGAAAAACCCGCATTAGACGAAATGCACAGTGTAGTACATTGTATATGAGTGAGTTGCACTGAAAAACTTAGAATTTACTGAAAAACCCGCATTAGACGAAATGCACAGTGTAGTACATTGTATATGAGTGAGTTGCACTGAAAAACTTAGAATTTACTGAAAAACCCGCATTAGACGAAATGCACAGTGTAGTATATAGTATATGAGTGAGTTGCACTGAAAAACCTAGAATTTACTGAAAACCCGCATTAGACGAAATGCACAGTGTAGTATATAAGGTATATGAGTGAGTTGCACTGAAAAACTTAGAATTTACTGAAAAACCCGCATTAGACGAAATGCACAGTGTAGTACATTGTATATGAGTGAGTTGCACTGAAAAACTTAGAATTTACTGAAAAACCCGCATTAGACGAAATGCACAGTGTAGTACATTGTATATGAGTGAGTTGCACTGAAAAACTTAGAATTTACTGAAAAACCCGCATTAGACGAAATGCACAGTGTAGTACATTGTATATGAGTGAGTTGCACTGAAAAACTTAGAATTTACTGAAAACCCGCATTAGACGAAATGCACAGTGTAGTACATTGTATATGAGTGAGTTGCACTGAAAAACTTAGAATTTACTGAAAAACCCGCATTAGACATTAATGCACAGTGTAGTACATTGTATATGAGTGAGTTGCACTGAAAAACTAGGAATTTACTGAAAAACCCGCATTAGACGAAATGCAGAGTGTAGTACATTGTATATGAGTGAGTTGCACTGAAAAACTTAGAATTTACTGAAAAACCCGCATTAGACGAAATGCACAGTGTAGTACATAGTATATGAGTGAGTTGCACTGAAAAACTTAGAATTTACTGAAAAACCCGCATTAGACGAAATGCACAGTGTAGTACATTGTATATGAGTGAGTTGCACTGAAAAACTTAGAATTTACTGAAAAACCCGCATTAGACGAAATGCACAGTGTAGTACATTGTACATGAGTGAGTTGCACTGAAAAACTTAGTATTTACAGAAAAACCCGCATTAAACGAAATGCACAGTGTAGTACATAGTATATGAGTGAGTTGCACTGAAAAACTTAGAATTTACTGAAAAAACCCGCATTAGACGAAATGCACAGTGTAGTACATAGTATATGAGTGAGTTGCACTGAAAAACTTAGAATTTACTGAAAAACCCGCATTAGACGAAATGCACAGTGTAGTACATTGTATATGAGTGAGTTGCACTGAAAAACTTAGAATTTACTGAAAAACCCGCATTAGACGAAATGCACAGTGTAGTACATAGTATATGAGTGAGTTGCACTGAAAAACTTAGAATTTACTGAAAAACCCGCATTAGACGAAATGCACAGTGTAGTACATTGTATATGAGTGAGTTGCACTGAAAAACTTAGAATTTACTGAAAAACCCGCATTAGACGAAATGCACAGTGTAGTACATTGTACATGAGTGAGTTGCACTGAAAAACTTAGTATTTACAGAAAAACCCGCATTAAACGAAATGCACAGTGTAGTACATAGTATATGAGTGAGTTGCACTGAAAAACTTAGAATTTACTGAAAAACCCGCATTAGACGAAATGCACAGTGTAGTACATAGTATATGAGTGAGTTGCACTGAAAAACTTAGAATTTACTGAAAAACCCGCATTAGACGAAATGCAGAGTGTAGTACATTGTATATGAGTGAGTTGCACTGAAAAACTTAGAATTTACTGAAAAACCCGCATTAGACGAATTGCACAGTGTAGTACATAGTATATGAGTGAGTTGCACTGAAAAACTAGGAATTTACTGAAAAACCCGCATTAGACGAAATGCACAGTGTAAGTACATAGTATATGAGTGAGTTGCACTGAAAAACTAGGAATTTACTGAAAAACCCGCATTAGACGAAATGCAGAGTGTAGTACATTGTATATGAGTGAGTTGCACTGAAAAACTTAGAATTTACTGAAAAACCCGCATTAGACGAAATGCACAGTGTAGTACATAGTATATGAGTGAGTTGCACTGAAAAACTAGGAATTTACTGAAAAACCCGCATTAGACGAAATGCAGAGTGTAGTACATTGTATATGAGTGAGTTGCACTGAAAAACTTAGAATTTACTGAAAAACCCGCATTAGACGAAATGCACAGTATAGTACATTGTATATGAGTGAGTTGCACTGAAAAACTTAGAATTTACTGAAAAACCCGCATTAGACGAAATGCACAGTGTAGTACATAGTATATGAGTGAGTTGCACAGAAAAACTTAGAATTTACTGAAAAACCCGCATTAGACGAAATGCACAGTGTAGTACATTGTATATGAGTGAGTTGCACTGAAAAACTTAGAATTTACTGAAAAACCCGCATTAGACGAAATGCACAGTGTAGTACATTGTATATGAGTGAGTTGCACTGAAAAACTTAGATTTTACTGAAAAACCCGCATTAGACGAAATGCACAGTGTAGTACATAGTATATGAGTGAGTTGCACTGAAAAACTAGGAATTTACTGAAAAACCCGCATTAGACGAAATGCACAGTGTAGTACATTGTATATGAGTGAGTTGCACTGAAAAACTTAGAATTTACTGAAAAACCGGCATTAGAGGAAATGCACAGTGTAGTACATTGTATATGAGTGAGTTGCACTGAAAAACTTAGAATTTACTGAAAAACCCGCATTAGACGAAATGCACAGTGTAGTACATAGTATATGAGTGAGTTGCACTGAAAAACTTAGAATTTACTGAAAAACCCGCATTAGACGAAATGCACAGTGTAGTACATTGTATATGAGTGAGTTGCACTGAAAAACTTAGAATTTATTGAAAAACCCGCATTAGACGAAATGTAGAGTGTAGTACATTGTATATGAGTGAGTTGCACTGAAAAACTTAGAATTTACCGAAAAACCCGCATTAGACGAAATGCACAGTGTAGTACATTGTATATGAGTGAGTTGCACTGAAAAACTTAGAATTTACTGAAAAACCCGCATTAGACGAATTGCACAGTGTAGTACATAGTATATGAGTGAGTTGCACTGAAAAACTTAGAATTTACTGAAAAACCCGCATTAGACGAAATGCAGAGTGTAGTACATTGTATATGAGTGAGTTGCACTGAAAAACTTAGAATTTACTGAAAAACCCGCATTAGACGAATTGCACAGTGTAGTACATAGTATATGAGTGAGTTGCACTGAAAAACTAGGAATTTACTGAAAAACCCGCATTAGACGAAATGCACAGTGTAGTACATAGTATATGAGTGAGTTGCACTGAAAAACTAGGAATTTACTGAAAAACCCGCATTAGACGAAATGCAGAGTGTAGTACATTGTATATGAGTGAGTTGCACTGAAAAACTTAGAATTTACTGAAAAACCCGCATTAGACGAAATGCACAGTGTAGTACATAGTATATGAGTGAGTTGCACTGAAAAACTAGGAATTTACTGAAAAACCCGCATTAGACGAAATGCACAGTGTAGTACATTGTATATGAGTGAGTTGCACTGAAAAACTTAGAATTTACTGAAAAACCCGCATTAGACGAAATGCACAGTATAGTACATTGTATATGAGTGAGTTGCACTGAAAAACTAGGAATTTACTGAAAAACCCGCATTAGACGAAATGCACAGTGTAGTATATAGTATATGAGTGAGTTGCACAGAAAAACTTAGAATTTACTGAAAAACCCGCATTAGACGAAATGCACAGTGTAGTACATTGTATATGAGTGAGTTGCACTGAAAAACTTAGAATTTACTGAAGAACCCGCATTAGACGAAATGCACAGTGTAGTACATTGTATATGAGTGAGTTGCACTGAAAAACTTAGAATTTACTGAAAAACCGGCATTAGAGGAAATGCACAGTGTAGTACATTGTATATGAGTGAGTTGCACTGAAAAACTTAGAATTTACTGAAAAACCCGCATTAGACGAAATGCACAGTGTAGTACATAGTATATGAGTGAGTTGCACTGAAAAACTTAGAATTTACTGAAAAACCCGCATTAGACGAAATGCACAGTGTAGTACATTGTATATGAGTGAGTTGCACTGAAAAACTTAGAATTTATTGAAAAACCCGCATTAGACGAAATGTAGAGTGTAGTACATTGTATATGAGTGAGTTGCACTGAAAAACTTAGAATTTACCGAAAAACCCGCATTAGACGAAATGCACAGTGTAGTACATTGTATATGAGTGAGTTGCACTGAAAAACTTAGAATTTACTGAAAAACCCGCATTAGACGAATTGCACAGTGTAGTACATAGTATATGAGTGAGTTGCACTGAAAAACTTAGAATTTACTGAAAAACCCGCATTAGACGAAATGCAGAGTGTAGTACATTGTATATGAGTGAGTTGCACTGAAAAACTTAGAATTTACTGAAAAACCCGCATTAGACGAATTGCACAGTGTAGTACATAGTATATGAGTGAGTTGCACTGAAAAACTAGGAATTTACTGAAAAACCCGCATTAGACGAAATGCACAGTGTAGTACATAGTATATGAGTGAGTTGCACTGAAAAACTTAGAATTTACTGAAAAACCCGCATTAGACGAAATGCACAGTGTAGTACATTGTATATGAGTGAGTTGCACTGAAAAACTTAGAATTTACTGAAAAACCCGCATTAGACGAAATGCACAGTGTAGTACATTGTATATGAGTGAGTTGCACTGAAAAACTAGGAATTTACTGAAAAACCCGCATTAGACGAAATGCACAGTGTAGTACATAGTATATGAGTGAGATGCACTGAAAAACTTAGAATTTACTGAAAAACCCGCATTAGACGAAATGCATAGTGTAGTACATTGTATATGAGTGAGTTGCACTGAAAAACTTAGAATTTACTGAAAAACCCGCATTAGACGAAATGCACAGTGTAGTAAATTGTATATGAGTGAGTTGCACTGAAAAACTTAGAATTTACTGAAAAACCCGCATTAGACGAAATGCAGAGTGTAGTACATTGTATATGAGTGAGTTGCACTGAAAAACTTAGAATTTACTGAAAAACCCGCATTAGACGAAATGCACAGTGTAGTACATAGTATATGAGTGAGTTGCACTGAAAAACTAGGAATTTACTGAAAAACCCGCATTAGACGAAATGCACAGTGTAGTACATTGTATATGAGTGAGTTGCACTGAAAAACTTAGAATTTACTGAAAAACCCGCATTAGACGAAATGCACAGTATAGTACATTGTATATGAGTGAGTTGCACTGAAAAACTAGGAATTTACTGAAAAACCCGCATTAGACGAAATGCACAGTGTAGTATATAGTATATGAGTGAGTTGCACAGAAAAACTTAGAATTTACTGAAAAACCCGCATTAGACGAAATGCACAGTGTAGTACATTGTATATGAGTGAGTTGCACTGAAAAACTTAGAATTTACTGAAGAACCCGCATTAGACGAAATGCACAGTGTAGTACATTGTATATGAGTGAGTTGCACTGAAAAACTTAGAATTTACTGAAAAACCCGCATTAGACGAAATGCACAGTGTAGTACATTGTATATGAGTGAGTTGCACTGAAAAACTTAGAATTTACTGAAAAACCCGCATTAGACGAAATGCACAGTGTAATACATTGTATATGAGTGAGTTGCACTGAAAAACTTAGAATTTACTGAAAAACACGCATTAGACGAAATGCACAGTGTAGTATATAGTATATGAGTGAGTTGCACTGAAAAACTAGGAATTTACTGAAAAACCTGCATTAGACGAAATGCACAGTGTAGTACATTGTATATGAGTTAGTTGCACTGAAAAACTTTGAATTTACCGAAAAACCCGCATTAGACGAAATGCACAGCGTAGTACATTGTATATGAGTGAGTTGCACTGAAAAACTTAGAATTTACTGAAAAACCCGCATTAGACGAAATGCACAGTGTAGTACATTGTATATGAGTGAGTTGCACTGAAAAACTTAGAATTTACTGAAAAACCCGCATTAGACGAAATGCACAGCGTAGTACATTGTATATGAGTGAGTTGCACTGAAAAACTTAGAATTTACTGAAAAACCCGCATTAGACGAAATGCACAGTGTAGTACATAGTATATGAGTGAGTTGCACTGAAAAAATTAGAATTTACTGAAAAACCCGCATTAGACGAAATGCACAGTGTAGTACATAGTATATGAGTGAGTTGCACTGAAAAACTCAGAATTTACTGAAAAACACGCATTAGACGAAATGCACAGTGTAGTACATTGTATATGAGTGAGTTGCACTGAAAAACTCAGAATTTACTGAAAAACCCGCATTAGACGAAATGCACAGTGTAGTACATAGTATATGAGTGAGTTGCACTGAAAAACTTAGAATTTACTGAAAAACCCGCATTAGACGAAATGTAGAGTGTAGTACATTGTATATGAGTGAGTTGCTCTGAAAAACTAGGAATTTACTGAAAAACCCGCATTAGACGAAATGCAGAGTGTAGTACATAGTATATGAGTGAGTTGCACTGAAAAACTAGGAATTTACTGAAAAACCCGCATTAGACGAAATGCACAGTGTAGTACATAGTATATGAGTGAGTTGCACTGAAAAACTAGGAACTTACTGAAAAACCCGCATTAGACGAAATGCACAGTGTAGTACATTGTATATGAGTGAGTTGCACTGAAAAACGTAGAATTTACTGAAAAACCCGAATTAGACGAAATGCACAGTGTAGTACATTGTATATGAGTGAGTTGCACTGAAAAACTTAGAATTTACTGAAAAACCCGAATTAGACGAAATGCACAGTGTAGTACATTGTATATGAGTGAGTTGCACTGAAAAACTTAGAATTTACTGAAAAACCCGCATGAGACGAAATGCACAGTGTAGTACATTGTACATGAGTGAGTTGCACTGAAAAACTTAGTATTTACAGAAAAACCCGCATTAGACGAAATGCACAGTGTAGTACATAGTATATGAGTGAGTTGCAATGAAAAACTTAGAATTTACTGAAAAACCCGCATTAGACGAAATGCACAGTGTAGTACATTGTATATGAGTGTGTTGCACTGAAAAACTTAGAATTTACTGCAAAACCCGCATTAGACGAAATGCACAGTGTAGTAAATTGTATATGAGTGTGTTGCACTGAAAAACTTAGAATTTACTGAAAAACCCGCATTAGACGAAATGCACAGTGTAGTACATAGTATATGAGTGAGTTGCACTGAAAAACTTAGAATTTACTGAAAAACCCGCATTAGACGAAATGCACAGTGTAGTACATTGTATATGAGTGAGTTGCACTGAAAAACTTAGAATTTACTGAAAAACCCGCATTAGACGAAATGCACAGTGTAGTACATTGTATATGAGTGAGTTGCACTGAAAAACTTAGAATTTACTGAAAAACCCGCATTAGACGAAATGCACAGTGTAGTATATAGTATATGAGTGAGTTGCACTGAAAAACCTAGAATTTACTGAAAAACCCGCATTAGACGAAATGCACAGTGTAGTATATAGTATATGAGTGAGTTGCACTGAAAAACTTAGAATTTACTGAAAAACCCGCATTAGACGAAATGCACAGTGTAGTACATTGTATATGAGTGAGTTGCACTGAAAAACTTAGAATTTACTGAAAAACCCGCATTAGACGAAATGCACAGTGTAGTACATTGTATATGAGTGAGTTGCACTGAAAAACTTAGAATTTACTGAAAAACCCGCATTAGACGAAATGCACAGTGTAGTACATTGTATATGAGTGAGTTGCACTGAAAAACTTAGAATTTACTGAAAAACCCGCATTAGACGAAATGCACAGCGTAGTACATTGTATATGAGTGAGTTGCACTGAAAAACTTAGAATTTACTGAAAAACCCGCATTAGACATAATGCACAGTGTAGTACATTGTATATGAGTGAGTTGCACTGAAAAACTAGGAATTTACTGAAAAACCCGCATTAGACGAAATGCAGAGTGTAGTACATTGTATATGAGTGAGTTGCACTGAAAAACTTAGAATTTACTGAAAAACCCGCATTAGACGAAATGCACAGTGTAGTACATAGTATATGAGTGAGTTGCACTGAAAAACTTAGAATTTACTGAAAAACCCGCATTAGACGAAATGCACAGTGTAGTACATTGTATATGAGTGAGTTGCACTGAAAAACTTAGAATTTACTGAAAAACCCGCATTAGACGAAATGCACAGTGTAGTACATTGTACATGAGTGAGTTGCACTGAAAAACTTAGTATTTACAGAAAAACCCGCATTAAACGAAATGCACAGTGTAGTACATAGTATATGAGTGAGTTGCACTGAAAAACTTAGAATTTACTGAAAAACCCGCATTAGACGAAATGCACAGTGTAGTACATAGTATATGAGTGAGTTGCACTGAAAAACTTAGAATTTACTGAAAAACCCGCATTAGACGAAATGCACAGTGTAGTACATTGTATATGAGTGAGTTGCACTGAAAAACTTAGAATTTACTGAAAAACCCGCATTAGACGAAATGCACAGTGTAGTACATTGTATATGAGTGAGTTGCACTGAAAAACTTAGAATTTACTGAAAAACCCGCATTAGACGAAATGCACAGTGTAGTACATACTACATGAGTGAGTTGCACTGAAAAACTTAGAATTTACTGAAAAACCCGCATTAGACGAAATGCACAGTGTAGTACATAGTATATGAGTGAGTTGCACTGAAAAACTTAGAATTTACTGAAAAACCCGCATTAGACGAAATGCACAGTGTAGTACATTGTATATGAGTGAGTTGCACTGAAAAACTTAGAATTTACTGAAAAACCCGCATTAGACGAAATGCACAGTGTAGTAAATTGTATATGAGTGTGTTGCACTGAAAAACTTAGAATTTACTGAAAAACCCGCATTAGACGAAATGCACAGTGTAGTACATAGTATATGAGTGAGTTGCACTGAAAAACTTAGAATTTACTGAAAAACCCGCATTAGACGAAATGCACAGCGTAGTACATTGTATATGAGTGAGTTGCACTGAAAAATTAGAATTTACTGAAAAACCCGCATTAGACGAAATGCACAGTGTAGTACATTGTATATGAGTGAGTTGCACTGAAAAACTTAGAATTTACTGAAAAACCCGCATTAGACGAAATGCACAGCGTAGTACATTGTATATGAGTGAGTTGCACTGAAAAACTTAGAATTTACTGAAAAACCCGCATTAGACGAAATGCACAGTGTAGTACATTGTATATGAGTGAGTTGCACTGAAAAAATTAGAATTTACTGAAAAACCCGCATTAGACGAAATGCACAGTGTAGTACATAGTATATGAGTGAGTTGCACTGAAAAACTTAGAATTTACTGAAAAACCCGCATTAGACGAAATGCACAGTGTAGTACATTGTATATGAGTGAGTTGCACTGAAAAACTTAGAATTTACTGAAAAACCCGCATTAGACGAAATGCACAGTGTAGTACATTGTATATGAGTGAGTTGCACTGAAAAACTTAGAATTTACTGAAAAACCCGCATTAGACGAAATGCACAGTGTAGTACATTGTATATGAGTGAGTTGCACTGAAAAACTTAGAATTTACTGAAAAACCCGCATTAGACGAAATGCACAGCGTAGTACATTGTATATGAGTGAGTTGCACTGAAAAACTTAGAATTTACTGAAAAACCCGCATTAGACATAATGCACAGTGTAGTACATTGTATATGAGTGAGTTGCACTGAAAAACTAGGAATTTACTGAAAAACCCGCATTAGACGAAATGCAGAGTGTAGTACATTGTATATGAGTGAGTTGCACTGAAAAACTTAGAATTTACTGAAAAACCCGCATTAGACGAAATGCACAGTGTAGTACATAGTATATGAGTGAGTTGCACTGAAAAACTTAGAATTTACTGAAAAACCCGCATTAGACGAAATGCACAGTGTAGTACATTGTATATGAGTGAGTTGCACTGAAAAACTTAGAATTTACTGAAAAACCCGCATTAGACGAAATGCACAGTGTAGTACATTGTACATGAGTGAGTTGCACTGAAAAACTTAGTATTTACAGAAAAACCCGCATTAGACGAAATGCACAGTGTAGTACATAGTATATGAGTGAGTTGCACTGAAAAACTTAGAATTTACTGAAAAACCCGCATTAGACGAAATGCACAGTGTAGTACATAGTATATGAGTGAGTTGCACTGAAAAACTTAGAATTTACTGAAAAACCCGCATTAGACGAAATGCACAGTGTAGTACATTGTATATGAGTGAGTTGCACTGAAAAACTTAGAATTTACTGAAAAACCCGCATTAGACGAAATGCACAGTGTAGTACATTGTATATGAGTGAGTTGCACTGAAAAACTTAGAATTTACTGAAAAACCCGCATTAGACGAAATGCACAGTGTAGTACATACTACATGAGTGAGTTGCACTGAAAAACTTAGAATTTACTGAAAAACCCGCATTAGACGAAATGCACAGTGTAGTACATAGTATATGAGTGAGTTGCACTGAAAAACTTAGAATTTACTGAAAAAGCCGCATTAGACGAAATGCACAGTGTAGTACATTGTATATGAGTGAGTTGCACTGAAAAACTTAGAATTTACTGAAAAACCCGCATTAGACGAAATGCACAGCGTAGTACATTGTATATGAGTGAGTTGCACTGAAAAACTTAGAATTTACTGAAAAACCCGCATTAGACATAATGCACAGTGTAGTACATTGTATATGAGTGTGTTGCACTGAAAAACTAGGAATTTACTGAAAAACCCGCATTAGACGAAATGCAGAGTGTAGTACATTGTATATGAGTGAGTTGCACTGAAAAACTTAGAATTTACTGAAAAACCCGCATTAGACGAAATGCACAGTGTAGTACATAGTATATGAGTGAGTTGCACTGAAAAACTTAGAATTTACTGAAAAACCCGCATTAGACGAAATGCACAGTGTAGTACATTGTATATGAGTGAGTTGCACTGAAAAACTTAGAATTTACTGAAAAAGCCGCATTAGACGAAATGCACAGTGTAGTACATTGTACATGAGTGAGTTGCACTGAAAAACTTAGTATTTACAGAAAAACCCGCATTAGACGAAATGCACAGTGTAGTACATAGTATATGAGTGAGTTGCACTGAAAAACTTAGAATTTACTGAAAAACCCGCATTAGACGAAATGCACAGTGTAGTACATAGTATATGAGTGAGTTGCACTGAAAAACTTAGAATTTACTGAAAAACCCGCATTAGACGAAATGCACAGTGTAGTACATTGTATATGAGTGAGTTGCACTGAAAAACTTAGAATTTACTGAAAAACCCGCATTAGACGAAATGCACAGTGTAGTACATTGTATATGAGTGAGTTGCACTGAAAAACTTAGAATTTACTGAAAAACCCGCATTAGACGAAATGCACAGTGTAGTACATACTACATGAGTGAGTTGCACTGAAAAACTTAGAATTTACTGAAAAACCCGCATTAGACGAAATGCACAGTGTAGTACATAGTATATGAGTGAGTTGCACTGAAAAACTTAGAATTTACTGAAAAACACGCATTAGACGAAATGCACAGTGTAGTACATTGTATATGAGTGAGTTGCACTGAAAAACTTAGAATTTACTGAAAAACCCGCATTAGACGAAATGCACAGTGTAGTAAATTGTATATGAGTGTGTTGCACTGAAAAACTTAGAATTTACTGAAAAACCCGCATTAGACGAAATGCACAGTGTAGTACATAGTATATGAGTGAGTTGCACTGAAAAACTTAGAATTTACTGAAAAACCCGCATTAGACGAAATGCACAGCGTAGTACATTGTATATGAGTGAGTTGCACTGAAAAATTAGAATTTACTGAAAAACCCGCATTAGACGAAATGCACAGTGTAGTACATTGTATATGAGTGAGTTGCACTGAAAAACTTAGAATTTACTGAAAAACCCGCATTAGACGAAATGCACAGTGTAGTACATAGTATATGAGTGAGTTGCACTGAAAAAATTAGAATTTACTGAAAAACCCGCATTAGACGAAATGCACAGTGTAGTACATTGTATATGAGTGAGTTGCACTGAAAAAATTAGAATTTACTGAAAAACCCGCATTAGACGAAATGCACAGTGTAGTACATAGTATATGAGTGAGTTGCACTGAAAAACTCAGAATTTACTGAAAAACACGCATTAGACGAAATGCACAGTGTAGTACATTGTATATGAGTGAGTTGCACTGAAAAACTCAGAATTTACTGAAAAACCCGCATTAGACGAAATGCACAGTGTAGTACATAGTATATGAGTGAGTTGCACTGAAAAACTTAGAATTTACTGAAAAACCCGCATTAGACGAAATGTAGAGTGTAGTACATTGTATATGAGTGAGTTGCTCTGAAAAACTAGGAATTTACTGAAAAACCCGCATTAAACGAAATGCAGAGTGTAGTACATAGTATATGAGTGAGTTGCACTGAAAAACTAGGAATTTACTGAAAAACCCGCATTAGACGAAATGCACAGTGTAGTACATAGTATATGAGTGAGTTGCACTGAAAAACTAGGAACTTACTGAAAAACCCGCATTAGACGAAATGCACAGTGTAGTACATTGTATATGAGTGAGTTGCACTGAAAAACTTAGAATTTACTGAAAAACCCGAATTAGACGAAATGCACAGTGTAGTACATTGTATATGAGTGAGTTGCACTGAAAAACTTAGAATTTACTGAAAAACCCGAATTAGACGAAATGCACAGTGTAGTACATTGTATATGAGTGAGTTGCACTGAAAAACTTAGAATTTACTGAAAAACCCGCATTAGACGAAATGCACAGTGTAGTACATTGTACATGAGTGAGTTGCACTGAAAAACTTAGTATTTACAGAAAAACCCGCATTAGACGAAATGCACAGTGTAGTACATAGTATATGAGTGAGTTGCAATGAAAAACTTAGAATTTACTGAAAAACCCGCATTAGACGAAATGCACAGTGTAGTACATTGTATATGAGTGTGTTGCACTGAAAAACTTAGAATTTACTGCAAAACCCGCATTAGACGAAATGCACAGTGTAGTAAATTGTATATGAGTGTGTTGCACTGAAAAACTTAGAATTTACTGAAAAACCCGCATTAGACGAAATGCACAGTGTAGTACATAGTATATGAGTGAGTTGCGCTTAAAAACTTAGAATTTACTGAAAAACACGCATTAGACGAAATGCACAGTGTAGTACATTGTATATGAGTGAGTTGCACTGAAAAACTTAGAATTTACTGAAAAACCCGCATTAGACGAAATGCACAGTGTAGTACATTGTATATGAGTGAGTTGCACTGAAAAACTTAGAATTTACTGAAAAACCCGCATTAGACGAAATGCACAGTGTAGTATATAGTATATGAGTGAGTTGCACTGAAAAACTTAGAATTTACTGAAAAACCCGCATTAGACGAAATGCACAGTGTAGTATATAGTATATGAGTGAGTTGCACTGAAAAACTTAGAATTTACTGAAAAACCCGCATTAGACGAAATGCACAGTGTAGTACATTGTATATGAGTGAGTTGCACTGAAAAACTTAGAATTTACTGAAAAACCCGCATTAGACGAAATGCACAGTGTAGTACATTGTATATGAGTGAGTTGCACTGAAAAACTTAGAATTTACTGAAAAACCCGCATTAGACGAAATGCACAGTGTAGTACATTGTATATGAGTGAGTTGCACTGAAAAACTTAGAATTTACTGAAAAACCCGCATTAGACGAAATGCACAGCGTAGTACATTGTATATGAGTGAGTTGCACTGAAAAACTTAGAATTTACTGAAAAACCCGCATTAGACATAATGCACAGTGTAGTACATTGTATATGAGTGAGTTGCACTGAAAAACTTAGAATTTACTGAAAAACCCGCATTAGACGAAATGCAGAGTGTAGTACATTGTATATGAGTGAGTTGCACTGAAAAACTTAGAATTTACTGAAAAACCCGCATTAGACGAAATGCACAGTGTAGTACATAGTATATGAGTGAGTTGCACTGAAAAACTTAGAATTTACTGAAAAACCCGCATTAGACGAAATGCACAGTGTAGTACATTGTATATGAGTGAGTTGCACTGAAAAACTTAGAATTTACTGAAAAACCCGCATTAGACGAAATGCACAGTGTAGTACATTGTACATGAGTGAGTTGCACTGAAAAACTTAGTATTTACAGAAAAACCCGCATTAGACGAAATGCACAGTGTAGTACATAGTATATGAGTGAGTTGCACTGAAAAACTTAGAATTTACTGAAAAACCCGCATTAGACGAAATGCACAGTGTAGTACATAGTATATGAGTGAGTTGCACTGAAAAACTTAGAATTTACTGAAAAACCCGCATTAGACGAAATGCACAGTGTAGTACATTGTATATGAGTGAGTTGCACTGAAAAACTTAGAATTTACTGAAAAACCCGCATTAGACGAAATGCACAGTGTAGTACATTGTATATGAGTGAGTTGCACTGAAAAACTTAGAATTTACTGAAAAACCCGCATTAGACGAAATGCACAGTGTAGTACATAGTACATGAGTGAGTTGCACTGAAAAACTTAGAATTTACTGAAAAACCCGCATTAGACGAAATGCACAGTGTAGTACATAGTATATGAGTGAGTTGCACTGAAAAACTTAGAATTTACTGAAAAACCCGCATTAGACGAAATGCACAGTGTAGTACATTGTATATGAGTGAGTTGCACTGAAAAACTTAGAATTTACTGAAAAACCCGCATTAGACGAAATGCACAGTGTAGTAAATTGTATATGAGTGTGTTGCACTGAAAAACTTAGAATTTACTGAAAAACCCGCATTAGACGAAATGCACAGTGTAGTACATAGTATATGAGTGAGTTGCACTGAAAAACTTAGAATTTACTGAAAAACCCGCATTAGACGAAATGCACAGTGTAGTACATTGTATATGAGTGAGTTGCACTGAAAAATTAGAATTTACTGAAAAACCCGCATTAGACGAAATGCACAGTGTAGTACATTGTATATGAGTGAGTTGCACTGAAAAACTTAGAATTTACTGAAAAACCCGCATTAGACGAAATGCACAGTGTAGTATATAGTATATGAGTGAGTTGCACTGAAAAACTTAGAATTTACTGAAAAACCCGCATTAGACGAAATGCACAGTGTAGTACATTGTATATGAGTGAGTTGCACTGAGAAACTTAGAATTTACTGAAAAACCCGCATTAGACGAAATGCACAGTGTAGTACATTGTATATGAGTGAGTTGCACTGAAAAACTTAGAATTTACTGAAAAACCCCCATTAGACGAAATGCACAGCGTAGTACATTGTATATGAGTGAGTTGCACTGAAAAACTTAGAATTTACTGAAAAACCCGCATTAGACGAAATGCACAGTGTAGTACATTGTATATGAGTGAGTTGCACTGAAAAACTTAGAATTTACTGAAAAACCCGCATTAGACGAAATGCACAGTATAGTACATTGTATATGAGTGAGTTGCACTGAAAAACTTAGAATTTACTGAAAAACCCGCATTAGACGAAATGCACAGTGTAGTATATAGTATATGAGTGAGTTGCACTGAAAAACTTAGAATTTACTGAAAAACCCGCATTAGACGAAATGCACAGTGTAGTACATTGTATATGAGTGAGTTGCACTGAAAAACTTAGAATTTACTGAAAAACCCGCATTAGACGAAATGCACAGTGTAGTACATTGTATATGAGTGAGTTGCACTGAAAAACTTAGAATTTACTGAAAAACCCGCATTAGACGAAATGCACAGTGTAGTACATTGTATATGAGTGAGTTGCACTGAAAAACTTAGAATTTACTGAAAAACCCGCATTAGACGAAATGCACAGCGTAGTACATTGTATATGAGTGAGTTGCACTGAAAAACTTAGAATTTACTGAAAAACCCGCATTAGACATAATGCACAGTGTAGTACATTGTATATGAGTGAGTTGCACTGAAAAACTTAGAATTTACTGAAAAACCCGCATTAGACGAAATGCAGAGTGTAGTACATTGTATATGAGTGAGTTGCACTGAAAAACTTAGAATTTACTGAAAAACCCGCATTAGACGAAATGCACAGTGTAGTACATAGTATATGAGTGAGTTGCACTGAAAAACTTAGAATTTACTGAAAAACCCGCATTAGACGAAATGCACAGTGTAGTACATTGTATATGAGTGAGTTGCACTGAAAAACTTAGAATTTACTGAAAAACCCGCATTAGACGAAATGCACAGTGTAGTACATTGTACATGAGTGAGTTGCACTGAAAAACTTAGTATTTACAGAAAAACCCGCATTAGACGAAATGCACAGTGTAGTACATAGTATATGAGTGAGTTGCACTGAAAAACTTAGAATTTACTGAAAAACCCGCATTAGACGAAATGCACAGTGTAGTACATAGTATATGAGTGAGTTGCACTGAAAAACTTAGAATTTACTGAAAAACCCGCATTAGACGAAATGCACAGTGTAGTACATTGTATATGAGTGAGTTGCACTGAAAAACTTAGAATTTACTGAAAAACCCGCATTAGACGAAATGCACAGTGTAGTACATTGTATATGAGTGAGTTGCACTGAAAAACTTAGAATTTACTGAAAAACCCGCATTAGACGAAATGCACAGTGTAGTACATAGTACATGAGTGAGTTGCACTGAAAAACTTAGAATTTACTGAAAAACCCGCATTAGACGAAATGCACAGTGTAGTACATAGTATATGAGTGAGTTGCACTGAAAAACTTAGAATTTACTGAAAAACCCGCATTAGACGAAATGCACAGTGTAGTACATTGTATATGAGTGAGTTGCACTGAAAAACTTAGAATTTACTGAAAAACCCGCATTAGACGAAATGCACAGTGTAGTAAATTGTATATGAGTGTGTTGCACTGAAAAACTTAGAATTTACTGAAAAACCCGCATTAGACGAAATGCACAGTGTAGTACATAGTATATGAGTGAGTTGCACTGAAAAACTTAGAATTTACTGAAAAACCCGCATTAGACGAAATGCACAGTGTAGTACATTGTATATGAGTGAGTTGCACTGAAAAATTAGAATTTACTGAAAAACCCGCATTAGACGAAATGCACAGTGTAGTACATTGTATATGAGTGAGTTGCACTGAAAAACTTAGAATTTACTGAAAAACCCGCATTAGACGAAATGCACAGTGTAGTATATAGTATATGAGTGAGTTGCACTGAAAAACTTAGAATTTACTGAAAAACCCGCATTAGACGAAATGCACAGTGTAGTACATTGTATATGAGTGAGTTGCACTGAGAAACTTAGAATTTACTGAAAAACCCGCATTAGACGAAATGCACAGTGTAGTACATTGTATATGAGTGAGTTGCACTGAAAAACTTAGAATTTACTGAACAACCCCCATTAGACGAAATGCACAGCGTAGTACATTGTATATGAGTGAGTTGCACTGAAAAACTTAGAATTTACTGAAAAACCCGCATTAGACGAAATGCACAGTGTAGTACATTGTATATGAGTGAGTTGCACTGAAAAACTTAGAATTTACTGAAAAACCCGCATTAGACGAAATGCACAGTATAGTACATTGTATATGAGTGAGTTGCACTGAAAAACTAGGAATTTACTGAAAAACCCGCATTAGACGAAATGCACAGTGTAGTACATAGTATATGAGTGAGTTGCACAGAAAAACTTAGAATTTACTGAAAAACCCGCATTAGACGAAATGCACAGTGTAGTACATTGTATATGAGTGAGTTGCACTGAAAAACTTAGAATTTACTGAAGAACCCGCATTAGACGAAATGCACAGTGTAGTACATTGTATATGAGTGAGTTGCACTGAAAAACTTAGAATTTACTGAAAAACCCGCATTAGACGAAATGCACAGTGTAGTACATTGTATATGAGTGAGTTGCACTGAAAAACTTAGAATTTACTGAAAAACCCGCATTAGACGAAATGCACAGTGTAATACATTGTATATGAGTGAGTTGCACTGAAAAACTTAGAATTTACTGAAAAACACGCATTAGACGAAATGCACAGTGTAGTATATAGTATATGAGTGAGTTGCACTGAAAAACTTAGAATTTACTGAAAAACCTGCATTAGACGAAATGCACAGTGTAGTACATTGTATATGAGTGAGTTGCACTGAAAAACTTAGAATTTACTTAAAAACCCGCATTAGATGAAATGCACAGTGTAGTACATTGTATATGAGTGAGTTGCACTGAAAAACTTAGAATTTACTGAAAAAAGCGCATTAGACGAAATGCACAGTGTAGTACACTGTATATGAGTGAGTTGCACTGAAAAACTTAGAATTTACTGAAAAACGCGCATTAGACGAAATGCACAGTGTAGTACATAGTATATGAGTGAGTTGCACTGAAAAACTTAGAATTTACCGAAAAACCCACATTAGACGAAATGCACAGTGTAGTACATTGTATATGAGTGAGTTGCACTGAAAAACTTAGAATTTACTGAAAAACCCGCATTAGACGAAATGCACAGTGTAGTACATAGTATATGAGTGAGTTGCACTGAAAAACTTAGAATTTACTGAAAAACCCGCATTAGACGAAATGCAGAGTGTAGTACATTGTATATGAGTGAGTTGCACTGAAAAACTTAGAATTTACTGAAAAACCCGCATTAGACGAAATGCAGAGTGTAGTACATTGTATATGAGTGAGTTGCACTGAAAAACTAGGAATTTACTGAAAAACCCGCATTAGACGAAATGCACAGTGTAGTACATAGTATATGAGTGAGTTGCACATAAAAACTTAGAATTTACTGAAAAACCCGCATTAGACGAAATGCACAGTGTAGTACATTGTATATGAGTGAGTTGCACTGAAAAACTTAGAATTTACTGAAAAACCCGCATTAGACGAAATGCACAGTGTAGTACATAGTATATGAGTGAGTTGCACTGAAAAACTTAGAATTTACTGAAAAACCCGCATTAGACGAAATGCACAGTGTAGTACATTGTATATGAGTGAGTTGCACTGAAAAACTTAGAATTTACTGAAAAACCCGCATTAGACGAAATGCACAGTGTAGTACATAGTATATGAGTGAGTTGCACTGAAAAACTTAGAATTTACCGAAAAACCCGCATTAGACGAAATGCACAGTGTAGTACATTGTATATGAGTGAGTTGCACTGAAAAACTTAGAATTTACTGAAAAACCCGCATTAGACGAAATGCAAAGTGTAGTACATTGTATATGAGTGAGTTGCACTGAAAAACTTAGAATTTACTGAAAAACCCGCATTAGACGAAATGCACAGCGTAGTACATTGTATATGAGTGAGTTGCACTGAAAAACTTAGAATTTACTGAAAAACCCGCATTAGACGAAATGCACAGTGTAGTACATTGTATATGAGTGAGTTGCACTGAAAAAATTAGAATTTACTGAAAAACCCGCATTAGACGAAATGCACAGTGTAGTACATAGTTTATGAGTGAGTTGCACTGAAAAACTCAGAATTTACTGAAAAACCCGCATTAGACGAAATGCAGAGTGTAGTACATTGTATATGAGTGAGTTGCTCTGAAAAACTAGGAATTTACTGAAAAACCCGCATTAGACGAAATGCAGAGTGTAGTACATAGTATATGAGTGAGTTGCACTGAAAAACTAGGAATTTACTGAAAAACCCGCATTAGACGAAATGCACAGTATAGTACATAGTATATGAGTGAGTTGCACTGAAAAACTAGGAATTTACTGAAAAACCCGCATTAGACGAAATGCACAGTGTAGTACATTGTATATGAGTGAGTTGCACTGAAAAACTTAGAATTTACTGAAAAACCCGAATTAGACGAAATGCACAGTGTAGTACATTGTATATGAGTGAGTTGCACTGAAAAACTTAGAATTTACTGAAAAACCCGAATTAGACGAAATGCACAGTGTAGTACATTGTATATGAGTGAGTTGCACTGAAAAACTTAGAATTTACTGAAAAACCCGCATTAGAAGAAATGCACAGTGTAGTACATTGTACATGAGTGAGTTGCACTGAAAAACTTAGTATTTGCAGAAAAACCCGCATTAGACGAAATGCACAGTGTAGTACATAGTATATGAGTGAGTTGCACTGAAAAACTTAGAATTTACTGAAAAACCCGCATTAGACGAAATGCACAGTGTAGTACATAGTATATGAGTGAGTTGCACTGAAAAACTTAGAATTTACTGAAAAACCCGCATTAGACGAAATGCACAGTGTAGTACATTGTATATGAGTGAGTTGCACTGAAAAACTTAGAATTTACTGAAAAACCTGCATTAGACGAAATGCACAGTGTAGTACATTGTATATGAGTGAGTTGCACTGAAAAACTTAGAATTTACTGAAAAACCCGCATTAGACGAAATGCACAGTGTAGTACATAGTACATGAGTGAGTTGCAATGAAAAACTTAGAATTTACTGAAAAACCCGCATTAGACGAAATGCACAGTGTAGTACATAGTATATGAGTGAGTTGCAATGAAAAACTTAGAATTTACTGAAAAACCCGCATTAGACGAAATGCACAGTGTAGTACATTGTATATGAGTGTGTTGCACTGAAAAACTTAGAATTTACTGAAAAACCCGCATTAGACGAAATGCACAGTGTAGTAAATTGTATATGAGTGTGTTGCACTGAAAAACTTAGAATTTACTGAAAAACCCGCATTAGACGAAATGCACAGTGTAGTACATAGTATATGAGTGAGTTGCACTGAAAAACTTAGAATTTACTGAAAAACCCGCATTAGACGAAATGCACAGTGTAGTACATTGTATATGAGTGAGTTGCACTGAAAAACTTAGAATTTACTGAAAAACCCGCATTAGACGAAATGCACAGTGTAGTACATTGTATATGAGTGAGTTGCACTGAAAAACTTAGAATTTACTGAAAAACCCGCATTAGACGAAATGCACAGTGTAGTATATAGTATATGAGTGAGTTGCACTGAAAAACTTAGAATTTACTGAAAAACCCGCATTAGACGAAATGCACAGTGTAGTATATAGTATATGAGTGAGTTGCACTGAAAAACTTAGAATTTACTGAAAAACCCGCATTAGACGAAATGCACAGTGTAGTTCATTGTATATGAGTGAGTTGCACTGAAAAACTTAGAATTTACTGAAAAACCCGCATTAGACGAAATGCACAGTGTAGTATATAGTATATGAGTGAGTTGCACTGAAAAACTTAGAATTTACTGAAAAACCCGCATTAGACGAAATGCACAGTGTAGTACATAGTATATGAGTGAGTTGCACTGAAAAACTTAGAATTTACTGAAAAACCCGCATTAGACGAAATGCAGAGTGTAGTACATAGTATATGAGTGAGTTGCACTGAAAAACTTAGAATTTACTGAAAAACCCGCATTAGACGAAATGCACAGTGTAGTACATTGTATATGAGTGAGTTGCACTGAAAAACTTAGAATTTACTGAAAAACCCGCATTAGACGAAATGCACAGTGTAGTACATTGTATATGAGTGAGTTGCACTGAAAAACTTAGAATTTACTGAAAAACCCGCATTAGACGAAATGCACAGTGTAGTACATAGTACATGAGTGAGTTGCACTGAAAAACTTAGAATTTACTGAAAAACCCGCATTAGACGAAATGCACAGTGTAGTACATAGTATATGAGTGAGTTGCACTGAAAAACTTAGAATTTACTGAAAAACCCGCATTAGACGAAATGCACAGTGTAGTACATTGTATATGAGTGAGTTGCACTGAAAAACTTAGAATTTACTGAAAAACCCGCATTAGACGAAATGCACAGTGTAGTACATTGTATATGAGTGTGTTGCACTGAAAAACTTAGAATTTACTGAAAAACCCGCATTAGACGAAATGCACAGTGTAGTACATAGTATATGAGTGAGTTGCACTGAAAAACTTAGAATTTACTGAAAAACCCGCATTAGAAGAAATGCACAGTGTAGTACATTGTATATGAGTGAGTTGCACTGAAAAACTTAGAATTTACTGAAAAACCCGCATTAGACGAAATGCACAGTGTAGTACATTGTATATGAGTGAGTTGCACTGAAAAACTTAGAATTTACTGAAAAACCCGCATTAGACGAAATGCACAGTGTAGTATATAGTATATGAGTGAGTTGCACTGAAAAACTTAGAATTTACTGAAAAACCCGCATTAGACGAAATGCACAGTGTAGTATATAGTATATGAGTGAGTTGCACTGAAAAACTTAGAATTTACTGAAAAACCCGCATTAGACGAAATGCACAATGTAGTACATTGTATATGAGTGAGTTGCACTGAAAAACTTAGAATTTACTGAAAAACCCGCATTAGAGGAAATGCACAGTGTAGTACATTTTATATGAGTGAGTTGCACTGAGAAACTTAGAATTTACTGAAAAACCCGCATTAGACGAAATGCACAGTGTAGTACATTGTATATGAGTGAGTTGCACTGAAAAACTTAGAATTTACTGAAAAACCCGCATTAGACGAAATCCACAGCGTAGTACATTGTATATGAGTGAGTTGCACTGAAAAACTTAGAATTTACTGAAAAACCCGCATTAGACGAAATGCACAGTGTAGTACATTGTATATGAGTGAGTTGCACTGAAAAACTTAGAATTTACTGAAAAACCCGCATTAGACGAAATGCACAGTGTAGTACATTGTATATGAGTGTGTTGCACTGAAAAACTTAGAATTTACTGCAAAACCCGCATTAGACGAAATGCACAGTGTAGTAAATTGTATATGAGTGTGTTGCACTGAAAAACTTAGAATTTACTGAAAAACCCGCATTAGACGAAATGCACAGTGTAGTACATAGTATATGAGTGAGTTGCACTGAAAAACTTAGAATTTACTGAAAAACCCGCATTAGACGAAATGCACAGTGTAGTACATTGTATATGAGTGAGTTGCACTGAAAAACTTAGAATTTACTGAAAAACCCGCATTAGACGAAATGCACAGTGTAGTACATTGTATATGAGTGAGTTGCACTGAAAAACTTAGAATTTACTGAAAAACCCGCATTAGACGAAATGCACAGTGTAGTATATAGTATATGAGTGAGTTGCACTGAAAAACTTAGAATTTACTGAAAAACCCGCATTAGACGAAATGCACAGTGTAGTATATAGTATATGAGTGAGTTGCACTGAAAAACTTAGAATTTACTGAAAAACCCGCATTAGACGAAATGCACAGTGTAGTACATAGTACATGAGTGAGTTGCACTGAAAAACTTAGAATTTACTGAAAAACCCGCATTAGACGAAATGCACAGTGTAGTACATTGTATATGAGTGAGTTGCACTGAAAAACTTAGAATTTACTGAAAAACCCGCATTAGACGAAATGCACACTGTAGTACATTGTATATGAGTGAGTTGCACTGAGAAACTTAGAATTTACTGAAAAACCCGCATTAGACGAAATGCACAGTGTAGTACATTGTATATGAGTGAGTTGCACTGAAAAACTTAGAATTTACTGAAAAACCCGCATTAGACGAAATGCACAGCGTAGTAAATTGTATATGAGTGAGTTGCACTGAAAAACTTAGAATTTACTGAAAAACCCGCATTAGACGAAATGCACAGTGTAGTACATTGTATATGAGTGAGTTGCACTGAAAAACTTAGAATTTACTGAAAAACCCGTAGTAGACGAAATGCACAGTGTAGTACATTGTATATGAGTGAGTTGCACTGAAAAACTTAGAATTTACTGAAAAACCCGCATTAGACGAAATGCACAGTGTAGTACATTGTATATGAGTGAGTTGCACTGAAAAACTTAGAATTTACTGAAAAACCCGCATTAGACGAAATGCACAGTGTAGTACATAGTACATGAGTGAGTTGCACTGAAAAACTTAGAATTTACTGAAAAACCCGCATTAGACGAAATGCACAGTGTAGTACATAGTATATGAGTGAGTTGCACTGAAAAACTTAGAATTTACTGAAAAACCCGCATTAGACGAAATGCACAGTGTAGTACATTGTATATGAGTGAGTTGCACTGAAAAACTTAGAATTTACTGAAAAACCCGCATTAGACGAAATGCACAGTGTAGTACATTGTATATGAGTGTGTTGCACTGAAAAACTTAGAATTTACTGAAAAACCCGCATTAGACGAAATGCACAGTGTAGTACATAGTATATGAGTGAGTTGCACTGAAAAACTTAGAATTTACTGAAAAACCCGCATTAGACGAAATGCACAGTGTAGTACATTGTATATGAGTGAGTTGCACTGAAAAACTTAGAATTTACTGAAAAACCCGCATTAGACGAAATGCACAGTGTAGTACATTGTATATGAGTGAGTTGCACTGAAAAACTTAGAATTTACTGAAAAACCCGCATTAGACGAAATGCACAGTGTAGTATATAGTATATGAGTGAGTTGCACTGTAAAACTTAGAATTTACTGAAAAACCCGCATTAGACGAAATGCACAGTGTAGTATATAGTATATGAGTGAGTTGCACTGAAAAACTTAGAATTTACTGAAAAACCCGCATTAGACGAAATGCACAATGTAGTACATTGTATATGAGTGAGTTGCACTGAAAAACTTAGAATTTACTGAAAAACCCGCATTAGAGGAAATGCACAGTGTAGTACATTTTATATGAGTGAGTTGCACTGAGAAACTTAGAATTTACTGAAAAACCCGCATTAGACGAAATGCACAGTGTAGTACATTGTATATGAGTGAGTTGCACTGAAAAACTTAGAATTTACTGAAAAACCCGCATTAGACGAAATCCACAGCGTAGTACATTGTATATGAGTGAGTTGCACTGAAAAACTTAGAATTTACTGAAAAACCCGCATTAGACGAAATGCACAGTGTAGTACATTGTATATGAGTGAGTTGCACTGAAAAACTTAGAATTTACTGAAAAACCCGCATTAGACGAAATGCACAGTGTAGTACATTGTATATGAGTGTGTTGCACTGAAAAACTTAGAATTTACTGCAAAACCCGCATTAGACGAAATGCACAGTGTAGTAAATTGTATATGAGTGTGTTGCACTGAAAAACTTAGAATTTACTGAAAAACCCGCATTAGACGAAATGCACAGTGTAGTACATAGTATATGAGTGAGTTGCACTGAAAAACTTAGAATTTACTGAAAAACCCGCATTAGACGAAATGCACAGTGTAGTACATTGTATATGAGTGAGTTGCACTGAAAAACTTAGAATTTACTGAAAAACCCGCATTAGACGAAATGCACAGTGTAGTACATTGTATATGAGTGAGTTGCACTGAAAAACTTAGAATTTACTGAAAAACCCGCATTAGACGAAATGCACAGTGTAGTATATAGTATATGAGTGAGTTGCACTGAAAAACTTAGAATTTACTGAAAAACCCGCATTAGACGAAATGCACAGTGTAGTATATAGTATATGAGTGAGTTGCACTGAAAAACTTAGAATTTACTGAAAAACCCGCATTAGACGAAATGCACAGTGTAGTACATAGTACATGAGTGAGTTGCACTGAAAAACTTAGAATTTACTGAAAAACCCGCATTAGACGAAATGCACAGTGTAGTACATTGTATATGAGTGAGTTGCACTGAAAAACTTAGAATTTACTGAAAAACCCGCATTAGACGAAATGCACAGTGTAGTACATTGTATATGAGTGAGTTGCACTGAGAAACTTAGAATTTACTGAAAAACCCGCATTAGACGAAATGCACAGTGTAGTACATTGTATATGAGTGAGTTGCACTGAAAAACTTAGAATTTACTGAAAAACCCGCATTAGACGAAATGCACAGCGTAGTAAATTGTATATGAGTGAGTTGCACTGAAAAACTTAGAATTTACTGAAAAACCCGCATTAGACGAAATGCACAGTGTAGTACATTGTATATGAGTGAGTTGCACTGAAAAACTTAGAATTTACTGAAAAACCCGTAGTAGACGAAATGCACAGTGTAGTACATTGTATATGAGTGAGTTGCACTGAAAAACTTAGAATTTACTGAAAAACCCGCATTAGACGAAATGCACAGTGTAGTACATTGTATATGAGTGAGTTGCACTGAAAAACTTAGAATTTACTGAAAAACCCGCATTAGACGAAATGCACAGTACAGTACATTGTATATGAGTGAGTTGCACTGAAAAACTAGGAATTTACTGAAAAACCCGCATTAGACGAAATGCACAGTGTAGTACATAGTATATGAGTGAGTTGCACAGAAAAACTTAGAATTTACTGAAAAACCCGCATTAGACGAAATGCACAGTGTAGTACATTGTATATGAGTGAGTTGCACTGAAAAACTTAGAATTTACTGAAGAACCCGCATTAGACGAAATGCACAGTGTAGTACATTGTATATGAGTGAGTTGCACTGAAAAACTTAGAATTTACTGAAAAACCCGCATTAGACGAAATGCACAGTGTAGTACATTGTATATGAGTGAGTTGCACTGAAAAACTTAGAATTTACTGAAAAACCCGCATTAGACGAAATGCACAGTGTAATACATTGTATATGAGTGAGTTGCACTGAAAAACTTAGAATTTACTGAAAAACACGCATTAGACGAAATGCACAGTGTAGTATATAGTATATGAGTGAGTTGCACTGAAAAACTTAGAATTTACTGAAAAACCTGCATTAGACGAAATGCACAGTGTAGTACATTGTATATGAGTGAGTTGCACTGAAAAACTTAGAATTTACTTAAAAACCCGCATTAGATGAAATGCACAGTGTAGTACATTGTATATGAGTGAGTTGCACTGAAAAACTTAGAATTTACTGAAAAACCCGCATTAGACGAAATGCACAGTGTAGTACACTGTATATGAGTGAGTTGCACTGAAAAACTTAGAATTTACTGAAAAACGCGCATTAGACGAAATGCACAGTGTAGTACATAGTATATGAGTGAGTTGCACTGAAAAACTTAGAATTTACCGAAAAACCCACATTAGACGAAATGCACAGTTTAGTACATTGTATATGAGTGAGTTGCACTGAAAAACTTAGAATTTACTGAAAAACCCGCATTAGACGAAATACAGAGTGTAGTACATTGTATATGAGTGAGTTGCACTGAAAAACTTAGAATTTACTGAAAAACCCGCATTAGACGAAATGCAGAGTGTAGTACATTGTATATGAGTGAGTTGCACTGAAAAACTAGGAATTTACTGAAAAACCCGCATTAGACGAAATGCACAGTGTAGTACATAGTATATGAGTGAGTTGCACAGAAAAACTTAGAATTTACTGAAAAACCCGCATTAGACGAAATGCACAGTGTAGTACATTGTATATGAGTGAGTTGCACTGAAAAACTTAGAATTTACTGAAAAACCCGCATTAGACGAAATGCACAGTGTAGTACATAGTATATGAGTGAGTTGCACTGAAAAACTTAGAATTTACTGAAAAACCCGCATTAGACGAAATGCACAGTGTAGTACATTTTATATGAGTGAGTTGCACTGAAAAACTTAGAATTTACTGAAAAACCCGCATTAGACGAAATGCACAGTGTAGTACATAGTATATGAGTGAGTTGCACTGAAAAACTTAGAATTTACCGAAAAACCCGCATTAGACGAAATACACAGTGTAGTACATTGTATATGAGTGAGTTGCACTGAAAAACTTAGAATTTACTGAAAAACCCGCATTAGACGAAATGCACAGTGTAGTACATTGTATATGAGTGAGTTGCACTGAAAAACTTAGAATTTACTGAAAAACCCGCATTAGACGAAATGCACAGCGTAGTACATTGTATATGAGTGAGTTGCACTGAAAAATTTAGAATTTACTGAAAAACCCGCATTAGACGAAATGCACAGTGTAGTACATTGTATATGAGTGAGTTGCACTGAAAAAATTAGAATTTACTGAAAAACCCGCATTAGACGAAATGCACAGTGTAGGTACATAGTATATGAGTGAGTTGCACTGAAAAACTCAGAATTTACTGAAAAACACGCATTAGACGAAATGCACAGTTTAGTACATTGTATATGAGTGAGTTGCACTGAAAAACTCAGAATTTACTGAAAAACCCCGCATTAGACGAAATGCACAGTGTAGTACATAGTATATGAGTGAGTTGCACTGAAAAACTTAGAATTTACTGAAAAACCCGCATTAGACGAAATGCAGAGTGTAGTACATTGTATATGAGTGAGTTGCTCTGAAAAACTAGGAATTTACTGAAAAACCCGCATTAGACGAAATGCACAGTGTAGTACATAGTATATGAGTGAGTTGCACTGAAAAACTAGGAATTTACTGAAAAACCCGCATTAGACGAAATGCACAGTGTAGTACATAGTATATGAGTGAGTTGCACTGAAAAACTAGGAATTTACTGAAAAACCCGCATTAGACGAAATGCACAGTGTAGTACATTGTATATGAGTGAGTTGCACTGAAAAACTTAGAATTTACTGAAAAACCCGAATTAGACGAAATGCACAGTGTAGTACATTGTATATGAGTGAGTTGCACTGAAAAACTTAGAATTTACTGAAAAACCCGCATTAGACGAAATGCAAAGTGTAGTACATTGTATATGAGTGAGTTGCACTGAAAAACTTAGAATTTACTGAAAAACCCGCATTAGACGAAATGCACAGCGTAGTACATTGTATATGAGTGAGTTGCACTGAAAAACTTAGAATTTACTGAAAAACCCGCATTAGACGAAATGCACAGTGTAGTACATTGTATATGAGTGAGTTGCACTGAAAAAATTAGAATTTACTGAAAAACCCGCATTAGACGAAATGCACAGTGTAGTACATAGTATATGAGTGAGTTGCAATGAAAAACTTAGAATTTACTGAAAAACCCGCATTAGACGAAATGCACAGTGTAGTACATTGTATATGAGTGTGTTGCACTGAAAAACTTAGAATTTACTGAAAAACCCGCATTAGACGAAATGCACAGTGTAGTAAATTGTATATGAGTGTGTTGCACTGAAAAACTTAGAATTTACTGAAAAACCCGCATTAGACGAAATGCACAGTGTAGTACATAGTATATGAGTGAGTTGCACTGAAAAACTTAGAATTTACTGAAAAACCCGCATTAGACGAAATGCACAGTGTAGTACATTGTATATGAGTGAGTTGCACTGAAAAACTTAGAATTTACTGAAAAACCCGCATTAGACGAAATGCACAGTGTAGTACATTGTATATGAGTGAGTTGCACTGAAAAACTTAGAATTTACTGAAAAACCCGCATTAGACGAAATGCACAGTGTAGTATATAGTATATGAGTGAGTTGCACTGAAAAACTTAGAATTTACTGAAAAACCCGCATTAGACGAAATGCACAGTGTAGTTCATTGTATATGAGTGAGTTGCACTGAAAAACTTAGAATTTACTGAAAAACCCGCATTAGACGAAATGCACAGTGTAGTACATTGTATATGAGTGAGTTGCACTGAAAAACTTAGAATTTACTGAAAAACCCGCATTAGACTAAATGCACAGTGTAGTACATTGTATATGAGTGAGTTGCACTGAAAAACTTAGAATTTACTGAAAAACCCGCATTAGACATAATGCACAGTGTAGTACATTGTATATGAGTGAGTTGCACTGAAAAACTTAGAATTTACTGAAAAACCCGCATTAGACGAAATGCACAGTGTGAGTACATTGTATATGAGTGAGTTGCACTGAAAAACTTAGAATTTACTGAAAAACCCGCATTAGACGAAATGCACAGTGTAGTACATAGTATATGAGTGAGTTGCACTGAAAAACTTAGAATTTACTGAAAAACCCGCATTAGACGAAATGCACAGTGTAGTACATTGTATATGAGTGAGTTGCACTGAAAAACTTAGAATTTACTGAAAAACCCGCATTAGACGAAATGCACAGTGTAGTACATTGTACATGAGTGAGTTGCACTGAAAAACTTAGTATATACAGAAAAACCCGCATTAGACGAAATGCACAGTGTAGTACATAGTATATGAGTGAGTTGCACTGAAAAACTTAGAATTTACTGAAAAACCCGCATTAGACGAAATGCACAGTGTAGTACATAGTATATGAGTGAGTTGCACTGAAAAACTTAGAATTTACTGAAAAACCCGCATTAGACGAAATGCACAGTGTAGTACATTGTATATGAGTGAGTTGCACTGAAAAACTTAGAATTTACTGAAAAACCCGCATTAGACGAAATGCACAGTGTAGTACATTGTATATGAGTGAGTTGCACTGAAAAACTTAGAATTTACTGAAAAACCCGCATTAGACGAAATGCACAGTGTAGTACATAGTACATGAGTGAGTTGCACTGAAAAACTTAGAATTTACTGAAAAACCCGCATTAGACGAAATGCACAGTGTAGTACATAGTATATGAGTGAGTTGCACTGAAAAACTTAGAATTTACTGAAAAACCCGCATTAGACGAAATGCACAGTGTAGTACATTGTATATGAGTGAGTTGCACTGAAAAACTTAGAATTTACTGAAAAACCCGCATTAGACGAAATGCACAGTGTAGTACATTGTACATGAGTGAGTTGCAATGAAAAACTTAGTATTTACAGAAAAACCCGCATTAGACGAAATGCACAGTGTAGTACATAGTATATGAGTGAGTTGCACTGAAAAACTTAGAATTTACTGAAAAACCCGCATTAGACGAAATGCACAGTGTAGTACATAGTATATGAGTGAGTTGCACTGAAAAACTTAGAATTTACTGAAAAACCCGCATTAGACGAAATGCACAGTGTAGTACATTGTATATGAGTGAGTTGCACTGAAAAACTTAGAATTTACTGAAAAACCTGCATTAGACGAAATGCACAGTGTAGTACATTGTATATGAGTGAGTTGCACTGAAAAACTTAGAATTTACTGAAAAACCCGCATTAGACGAAATGCACAGTGTAGTACATAGTACATGAGTGAGTTGCAATGAAAAACTTAGAATTTACTGAAAAACCCGCATTAGACGAAATGCACAGTGTAGTACATAGTATATGAGTGAGTTGCAATGAAAAACTTAGAATTTACTGAAAAACCCGCATTAGACGAAATGCACAGTGTAGTACATTGTATATGAGTGTGTTGCACTGAAAAACTTAGAATTTACTGAAAAACCCGCATTAGACGAAATGCACAGTGTAGTAAATTGTATATGAGTGTGTTGCACTGAAAAACTTAGAATTTACTGAAAAACCCGCATTAGACAAAATGCACAGTGTAGTATATAGTATATGAGTGAGTTGCACTGAAAAACTTAGAATTTACTGAAAAACCCGCATTAGACGAAATGCACAATGTAGTACATTGTATATGAGTGAGTTGCACTGAAAAACTTAGAATTTACTGAAAAACCCGCATTAGAGGAAATGCACAGTGTAGTACATTGTATATGAGTGAGTTGCACTGAGAAACTTAGAATTTACTGAAAAACCCGCATTAGACGAAATGCACAGTGTAGTACATTGTATATGAGTGAGTTGCACTGAAAAACTTAGAATTTACTGAAAAACCCGCATTAGACGAAATGCACAGCGTAGTACATTGTATATGAGTGAGTTGCACTGAAAAACTTAGAATTTACTGAAAAACCCGCATTAGACGAAATGCACAGTGTAGTACATTGTATATGATTGAGTTGCACTGAAAAACTTAGAATTTACTGAAAAACCCGCATTAGACGAAATGCACAGTGTAGTACATTGTATATGAGTGAGTTGCACTGAAAAACTTAGAATTTACTGAAAAACCCGCATTAGACGAAATGCACAGTGTAGTATATAGTATATGAGTGAGTTGCACTGAAAAACTTAGAATTTACTGAAAAACCCGCATTAGACGAAATGCACAGTGTAGTATATAGTATATGAGTGAGTTGCACTGAAAAACTTAGAATTTACTGAAAAACCCGCATTAGACGAAATGCACAGTGTAGTACATTGTACATGAGTGAGTTGCACTGAAAAACTTAGTATATACAGAAAAACCCGCATTAGACGAAATGCACAGTGTAGTACATAGTATATGAGTGAGTTGCACTGAAAAACTTAGAATTTACTGAAAAACCCGCATTAGACGAAATGCACAGTGTAGTACATAGTATATGAGTGAGTTGCACTGAAAAACTTAGAATTTACTGAAAAACCCGCATTAGACGAAATGCACAGTGTAGTACATTGTATATGAGTGAGTTGCACTGAAAAACTTAGAATTTACTGAAAAACCCGCATTAGACGAAATGCACAGTGTAGTACATTGTATATGAGTGAGTTGCACTGAAAAACTTAGAATTTACTGAAAAACCCGCATTAGACGAAATGCACAGTGTAGTATATAGTATATGAGTGAGTTGCACTGAAAAACTTAGAATTTACTGAAAAACCCGCATTAGACGAAATGCACAGTGTAGTATATAGTATATGAGTGTGTTGCACTGAAAAACTTAGAATTTACTGAAAAACCCGCATTAGACGAAATGCACAGTGTAGTACATAGTATATGAGTGAGTTGCACTGAAAAACTTAGAATTTACTGAAAAACCCGCATTAGACGAAATGCACAGTGTAGTACATTGTATATGAGTGAGTTGCACTGAAAAACTTAGAATTTACTGAAAAACCCGCATTAGACGAAATGCACAGTGTAGTACATTGTATATGAGTGAGTTGCACTGAAAAACTTAGAATTTACTGAAAAACCCGCATTAGACGAAATGCACAGTGTAAGTATATAGTATATGAGTGAGTTGCACTGAAAAACTTAGAATTTACTGAAAAACCCGCATTAGACGAAATGCACAATGTAGTACATTGTATATGAGTGAGTTGCACTGAAAAACTTAGAATTTACTGAAAAACCCGCATTAGAGGAAATGCACAGTGTAGTACATTGTATATGAGTGAGTTGCACTGAGAAACTTAGAATTTACTGAAAAACCCGCATTAGACGAAATGCACAGTGTAGTACATTGTATATGAGTGAGTTGCACTGAAAAACTTAGAATTTACTGAAAAACCCGCATTAGACGAAATGCACAGCGTAGTACATTGTATATGAGTGAGTTGCACTGAAAAACTTAGAATTTACTGAAAAACCCGCATTAGACGAAATGCACAGTGTAGTACATTGTATATGAGTGAGTTGCACTGAAAAACTTAGAATTTACTGAAAAACCCGCATTAGACGAAATGCACAGTGTAGTACATTGTATATGAGTGAGTTGCACTGAAAAACTTAGAATTTACTGAAAAACCCGCATTAGACGAAATGCACAGTGTAGTACATTGTATATGAGTGAGTTGCACTGAAAAACTTAGAATTTACTGAAAAACCCGCATTAGACGAAATGCACAGTGTAGTATATAGTATATGAGTGAGTTGCACTGAAAAACTTAGAATTTACTGAAAAACCCGCATTAGACGAAATGCACAGTGTAGTATATAGTATATGAGTGAGTTGCACTGAAAAACTTAGAATTTACTGAAAAACCCGCATTAGACGAAATGCACAGTGTAGTACATTGTATATGAGTGAGTTGCACTGAAAAACTTAGAATTTACTGAAAAACCCGCATTAGACGAAATGCACAGTGTAGTACATTGTATATGAGTGAGTTGCACTGAAAAAACTTAGAATTTACTGAAAAACCCGCATTAGACGAAATGCACAGTGTAGTAAATTGTATATGAGTGTGTTGCACTGAAAAACTTAGAATTTACTGAAAAACCCGCATTAGACGAAATGCACAGTGTAGTACATAGTATATGAGTGAGTTGCACTGAAAAACTTAGAATTTACTGAAAAACCCGCATTAGACGAAATGCACAGTGTAGTACATTGTATATGAGTGAGTTGCACTGAAAAACTTAGAATTTACTGAAAAACCCGGATTAGACGAAATGCACAGTGTAGTATATAGTATATGAGTGAGTTGCACTGAAAAACTTAGAATTTACTGAAAAACCCGCATTAGACGAAATGCACAGTGTAGTATATAGTATATGAGTGAGTTGCACTGAAAAACTTAGAATTTACTGAAAAACCCGCATTAGACGAAATGCACAGTGTAGTACATTGTATATGAGTGAGTTGCACTGAAAAACTTAGAATTTACTGAAAAACCCGCATTAGACGAAATGCACAGTGTAGTACATTGTATATGAGTGAGTTGCACTGAAAAACTTAGAATTTACTGAAAAACCCGCATTAGACGAAATGCACAGTGTAAGTACATTGTATATGAGTGAGTTGCACTGAAAAACTTAGAATTTACTGAAAAACCCGCTTTAGACGAAATGCACAGCGTAGTACATTGTATATGAGTGAGTTGCACTGAAAAACTTAGAATTTACTGAAAAACCCGCATTGGACGAAAAGCACAGCGTAGTACATTGTATATGAGTGAGTTGCACTGAAAAACTTAGAATTTACTGAAAAACCCGCATTAGACGAAATGCACAGTGTAGTACATTGTATATGAGTGAGTTGCACTGAAAAACTTAGAATTTACTGAAAAACCCGCATTAGACGAAATGCACAGTGTAGTACATAGTATATGAGTGAGTTGCACTGAAAAACTTAGAATTTACTGAAAAACCCGCATTAGACGAAATGCACAGTGTAGTACATTGTATATGAGTGAGTTGCACTGAAAAACTTAGAATTTACTGAAAAACCTGCATTAGACGAAATGCACAGTGTAGTACATAGTATATGAGTGAGTTGCACTGAAAAACTTAGAATTTACTGAAAAACCCGCATTAGACGAAATGCAGAGTGTAGTACATTGTATATGAGTGAGTTGTTCTGAAAAACTAGGAATTTACTGAAAAACCCGCATTAGACGAAATGCACAGTGTAGTAGATAGTATATGAGTGAGTTGCACTGAAAAACTAGGAATTTACTGAAAAACCCGCATTAGACGAAATGCACAGTGTAGTACATTGTATATGAGTGAGTTGCACTGAAAAACTTAGAATTTACTGAAAAACCCGCATTAGACGAAATGCACAGCGTAGTACATTGTATATGAGTGAGTTGCACTGAAAAACTTAGAATTTACTGAAAAACCCGCATTAGACGAAATGCACAGTGTAGTACATTGTATATGAGTGAGTTGCACTGAAAAACTTAGAATTTACTGAAAAACCCGCATTAGACGAAATGCACAGTGTAGTACATTGTATATGAGTGAGTTGCACTGAAAAACTTAGAATTTACTGAAAAACCCGCATTAGACGAAATGAACAGTATAGTACATTGTATATGAGTGAGTTGCACTGAAAAACTAGGAATATACTGAAAAACCCGCATTAGACGAAATGCACAGTGTAGTACATAGTATATGAGTGAGTTGCACAGAAAAACTTAGAATTTACTGAAAAACCCGCATTAGACGAAATGCACAGCGTAGTACATTGTATATGAGTGAGTTGCACTGAAAAACTTAGAATTTACTGAAAAACCCGCATTAGACGAAATGCACAGTGTAGTACATTGTATATGAGTGAGTTGCACTGAAAAACTTAGAATTTACTGAAAAACCCGCATTAGACGAAATGCACAGTGTAGTACATAGTACATGAGTGAGTTGCACTGAAAAACTTAGAATTTACTGAAAAACCCGCATTAGACGAAATGCACAGTGTAGTACATAGTATATGAGTGAGTTGCACTGAAAAACTTAGAATTTACTGAAAAACCCGCATTAGACGAAATGCACAGTGTAGTACATTGTATATGAGTGAGTTGCACTGAAAAACTTAGAATTTACTGAAAAACCCGCATTAGACGAAATGCACAGTGTAGTACATTGTATATGAGTGTGTTGCACTGAAAAACTTAGAATTTACTGAAAAACCCGCATTAGACGAAATGCACAGTGTAGTACATAGTATATGAGTGAGTTGCACTGAAAAACTTAGAATTTACTGAAAAACCCGCATTAGACGAAATGCACAGTGTAGTACATTGTATATGAGTGAGTTGCACTGAAAAACTTAGAATTTACTGAAAAACCCGCATTAGACGAAATGCACAGTGTAGTACATTGTATATGAGTGAGTTGCACTGAAAAACTTAGAATTTACTGAAAAACCCGCATTAGACGAAATGCACAGTGTAGTATATAGTATATGAGTGAGTTGCACTGAAAAACTTAGAATTTACTGAAAAACCCGCATTAGACGAAATGCACAGTGTAGTATATAGTATATGAGTGAGTTGCACTGAAAAACTTAGAATTTACTGAAAAACCCGCATTAGACGAAATGCACAGTGTAGTACATAGTATATGAGTGAGTTGCACTGAAAAACTTAGAATTTACTGAAAAACCCGCATTAGACGAAATGCACAGTGTAGGTACATTGTATATGAGTGAGTTGCACTGAAAAACTTAGAATTTACTGAAAAACCCGCATTAGACGAAATGCACAGTGTAGTACATTGTATATGAGTGTGTTGCACTGAAAAACTTAGAATTTACTGAAAAACCCGCATTAGACGAAATGCACAGTGTAGTACATAGTATATGAGTGAGTTGCACTGAAAAACTTAGAATTTACTGAAAAACCCGCATTAGACGAAATGCACAGTGTAGTACATTGTATATGAGTGAGTTGCAGCTGAAAAACTTAGAATTTACTGAAAAACCCGCATTAGACGAAATGCACAGTGTAGTAC
>NW_028227343.1:365830-406466 GCF_978045245.1 Mus caroli
CAGATTGTAAGACTGAACTTTCGCTCATATGAGTGAGTTAGCACTGAAAACTTAGAATTTACTGAAAACCCGCATTAGACGAAATGCACACTGTGTACATTGTATATGAGTGAGTTGCACTGAAAAACTTAGAATTTACTGAAAAAACCCGCATTAGACGAAATGCAGAGTGTAGTTACTATTGTATATGAGTGAGTTGCAACTGAAAACTTAGAATTTACTGAAAAAACCCGCATTAGACGAAATGCACAGTGTAGTACATTAGTATATGAGTGAGTTGCACTGAAAAACTAGGAATTTACTGAAAAACCCGCATTAGACGAAATGCAGAGTGTAGTACATTGTATATGAGTGAGTTGCACTGAAAAACTTAGAATTTACTGAAAAACCCGCATTAGACGAAATGCACAGTATAGTACATTGTATATGAGTTGAGTGCACTGAAAAACTTAGAATTTACTGAAAGAAACGCCATTAGACGAAATGCACAGGGTAGTACTAGTATATGAGTGAGTTGCACAGAAAAACTTAGAATTTACTGAAAAACCCGCATTAGACGAAATGCACAGTGTAGTACATTGTATATGAGTGAGTTGCACTGAAAAAACTACGAATTTACTGAAAAACCCGCATTAGACGAAATGCACAGTGTAGTACATTGTATATGAGTTGAGTTGCACTGAAAAAAATTAGAATTTACTGAAAAACCCGCATTAGACGAAATGCACAGTGTAGTACATAGTATATGAGTGAGTTGCACTGAAAAACTAGGAATTTACTGAAAAACCCGCATTAGACGAAATGCACAGCTGTAGTACATTGTATATGAGTGAGTTGCACTGAAAAACTTAGAATTTACTGAAAAACCCGGCATTAGAGGAAATGCACAGTGTAGTACCTTGTATATGAGTGAGTTGCACTGAAAAACTTAGAATTTACTGAAAACCCGCATTAGACGAAATGCACAGTGTAGTACATAGTATATGAGTGAGTTGCACTGAAAAACTTAGAATTTACTGAAAAACCCGCATTAGACGAAATGCACAGTGTAGTACATTGTATATGAGTGAGTTGCACTGAAAAACTTAGAATTTACTGAAAACCCGCATTAGACGAAATGCACAGTGTAGTACATAGTATATGAGTGAATTGCACTGAAAAAACTTAGAATTTACCGAAAAACCCGCATTAGACGAAATGCACAGTGTAGTACATTGTATATGAGTGAGTTGCACTGAAAAACTTAGAATTTACTGAAAAACCCGCATTAGACGAAATGCACAGTGTAGTACATTGTATATGAGTGTGTTGCACTGAAAAACTTAGAATTTACTGAAAAACCGCATTAGACGAAATGCACAGTGTAGTACATTGTATATGAGTGAGTTGCACTGAAAAACTAGGAATTTACTGAAAAACCCGCATTAGACGAAATGCACAGTGTAGTACATAGTATATGAGTGAGATGCACTGAAAAACTTAGAATTTACTGAAAAACCCGCATTAGACGAAATGCATAGTGTAGTACATTGTATATGAGTGAGTTGGCACTGAAAAACTTAGAATTTACTGAAAAACCCGCATTAGACGAAATGCACAGTGTAGTAAATTGTATATGAGTGAGTTGCACTGAAAAACTTAGAATTTACTGAAAAAACCCGCATTAGACCAAATGCAGAGTGTAGTACATTGTATATGGAGTGAGTTGCACTGAAAAACTTAGAATTTACTGAAAAACCCGCATTAGACGAAATGCACAGTGTAGTACATAGTATATGAGTGAGTTGCACTGAAAAACTAGGAATTTACTGAAAAACCCGCATTAGACGAAATGCAGAGTGTAGTACATTGTATATGAGTTGAGTTGCACTGAAAAACTTAGAATTTACTGAAAAACCCCGCATTAGACGAAATGCACAGTATAGTACATTGTATATGAGTGAGTTGCACTGAAAAACTAGGAATTTACTGAAAAAACCCGCATTAGACGAAATGCACAGTGTAGTACATAGTATATGAGTGAGTTTGCACAGAAAAACCTTAGAATTTACTGAAAAACCCGCATTAGACGAAATGCACAGTGTAGTACATTGTATATGAGTGAGTTGCACTGAAAACTTAGAATTTACTGAAGAACCCGCATTAGACGAAATGCACAGTGTAGTACATTGTATATGAGTGAGTTGCACTGAAAAACTTAGAATTTACTGAAAAACCCGCATTAGACGAAATGCACAGTGTAGTACATTGTATATGAGTGAGTTGCACTGAAAAAACTTAGAATTTACTGAAAAACCCGCATTAGACGAAATGCACAGTGTAATACATTGGTATATGAGTGATGTTGCACTGAAAAACTTAGAATTTACTGAAAAAACACGCATTAGACGAAATGCACAGTGTAGTATATAGTATATGAGTGAGTTGCACTGAAAAACTAGGAATTTACTGAAAAACCTGCATTAGACGAAATGCACAGTGTAGTACATTGTAAATGAGTGAGTTGCACTGAAAAACTTAGAATTACTTAAAAACCCGCATTAGACGAAATGCACAGTGTAGTACATTGTATATGAGTGAGTTGCACTGAAAAACCTTAGAATTTACAGAAAAACCCGCATTAGACGAAATGCACAAGTGTAGTACATTTGTATATGAGTGAGTTGCACTGAAAAACTTAGAATTTACTGAAAAACCCGCATTAGACGAAATGCACAGTGTAGTACATTAGTATATGAGTGAGTTTGCACTGAAAAACTTAGAATTTACTGAAAAACCCGCATTAGACGAAATGCACAGTATAGTACATTGTATATGAGTGAGTTGCACTGAAAAACTTAGAATTTACTGAAAAACGCGCATTAGACGAAATGCACAGTGTAGTACATAGTATATGAGTGAGTTGCACTGAAAAACTTAGAATTTACCGAAAAAACCCACATTAGACGAAATGCACAGTGTTAGTACATTGTATATGAGGTGAGTTGCACTGAAAAACTTAGAATATACTGAAAAACCCGCATTAGACGAAATGCACAGTGTAGTACATAGTATATGAGTGACTTGCACTGAAAAACTTAGAATTTACTGAAAAACCCGCATTAGACGAAATGCAGAGTGTAGTACATTGTATATGAGTGAGTTGCACTGAAAAACTTAGAATTTACTGAAAAACCCGCATTAGACGAAATGCAGAGTGTAGTACATTGTATATGAGTGAGTTGCACTGAAAAACTAGGAATTTACTGAAAAACCCGCATTAGACGAAATGCACAGTGTAGTACATAGTATACTGAGTGAGTTGCACAGAAAAACTTAGAATTTACTGAAAAACCCGCATTAGACGAAATGCACAGTGTAGTACATTGTATATGAGTGAGTTGCACTGAAAAACTTAGAATTTACTGAAAAACCCGCATTAGACGAAATGCACAGTGTAGTACATAGTATATGAGTGAGTTGCACTGAAAAACTTAGAATTTACTGAAAAACCCGCATTAGACGAAATTGCACAGTGTAGTACATTGTATATGAGTGAGTTGCCACTGAAAAACTTAGAATTTACTGAAAACCCGCATTAGACGAAATGCACAGTGTAGTACATAGTATATGAGTGAGTTGCACTGAAAAACTTAGAATTTACCGAAAAACCCGCATTAGACGAAATGCACAGTGTAGTACATTGTATATGAGTTAGTTGCACTGAAAAACTTTGAAATTTACCCAAAAACCCGCATTAGAGGAAATGCACAGCGTAGTACATTGTATATGAGTGAGTTGCACTGAAAAACTTAGAATTTACTGAAAAACCCGCATTAGACGAAATGCACAGTGTAGTACATTGTATATGAGTGAGTTGCACTGAAAAACTTAGAATTTACTGAAAAACCCGCAATAGACGAAATGCACAGCGTAGTACATTGTATATGAGTGAGTTGCACTGAAAAACTTAGAATTTACTGAAAAACCCGCATTAGACGAAATGCACAGTGTAGTACATTGTATATGAGTGAGTTGCACTGAAAAAATTAGAATTTACTGAAAAACCCGCATTAGACGAAATGCACAGTGTAGTACATAGTATAGAGTGAGTTGCACTGAAAAACTCAGAATTTACTGAAAACACGCATTAGACGAAATGCACAGTGGTAGTACATTGTATATGAGTGAGTTGCACTGAAAAACTCAGAATTTACTGAAAAACCCGCATTAGACGAATGCACAGTGTAGTACATAGTATATGAGTGAGTTGCACTGAAAAACTTAGAATTTACTGAAAAACCCGCATTAGACGAAATGCAGAGTGTAGTACATTGTATATGAGTGAGTTGCTTTGAAAAACTAGGAATTTACTGAAAAACCCGCATTAGACGAAATGCAGAGTGTAGTACATAGTATATGAGTGAGTTGCACTGAAAAACTAGGAATTTACTGAAAAACCCGCATTAGACGAAATGCACAGTGTAGGTACATAGTATATGAGTGAGTTGCACTGAAAACTAGGAACTTACTGAAAAACCCGCATTAGACGAAATGCACAGTGTAGTACATTGTATATGAGTGAGTTGCACTGGAAAAACTTAGAATTTACTGAAAAACCCGAATTAGACGAAATGCACAGTGTAGTACATTGTATATGAGTGAGTTGCACTGAAAAAACTTAGAATTTACTGAAAAACCCGAATTAGACGAAATGCACAGTGTAGTACATTGTATATGAGTGAGTTGCACTGAAAAACTTAGAATTTACTGAAAAACCCGCATTAGACGAAATGCACAGTGTAGTACATTGTACATGAGTGAGTTGCACTGAAAAACTTAGTATTTACAGAAAAACCCGCATTAGACGAAATGCACAGTGTAGTACATAGTATATGAGTGAGTTGCAATGAAAAACTTAGAATTTACTGAAAAACCCGCATTAGACGAAATGCACAGTGTAGTACATTGTATATGAGTGTGTTGCACTGAAAAACTTAGAATTTACTGCAAAACCCGCATTAGACGAAATGCACAGTGTAGTAAATTGTATATGAGTGTGTTGCACTGAAAAACTTAGAATTTACTGAAAAACCCGCATTAGACGAAATGCACAGTGTAGTACATTGTATATGAGTGAGTTGCACTGAAAAACTTAGAATTTACTGAAAAACCCGCATTAGACGAAATGCACAGTGTAATACATTGTATATGAGTGAGTTGCACTGAAAAACTTAGAATTTACTGAAAAACACGCATTAGACGAAATGCACAGTGTAGTATATAGTATATGAGTGAGTTGCACTGAAAAACTAGGAATTTACTGAAAAACCCGCATTAGACGAAATGCACAGTGTAGTACATAGTATATGAGTGAGTTGCACAGAAAAACTTAGAATTTACTGAAAAACCCGCATTAGACGAAATGCACAGTGTAGTACATTGTATATGAGTGAGTTGCACTGAAAAACTTAGAATTTACTGAAGAACCCGCATTAGACGAAATGCACAGTGTAGTACATTGTATATGAGTGAGTTGCACTGAAAAACTTAGAATTTACTGAAAAACCCGCATTAGACGAAATGCACAGTGTAGTACATTGTATATGAGTGAGTTGCACTGAAAAACTTAGAATTTACTGAAAAACCCGCATTAGACGAAATGCACAGTGTAATACATTGTATATGAGTGAGTTGCACTGAAAAACTTAGAATTTACTGAAAAACACGCATTAGACGAAATGCACAGTGTAGTATATAGTATATGAGTGAGTTGCACTGAAAAACTAGGAATTTACTGAAAAACCTGCATTAGACGAAATGCACAGTGTAGTACATTGTAAATGAGTGAGTTGCACTGAAAAACTTAGAATTTACTTAAAAACCCGCATTAGACGAAATGCACAGTGTAGTACATTGTATATGAGTGAGTTGCACTGAAAAACTTAGAATTTACTGAAAAACCCGCATTAGACGAAATGCACAGTGTAGTACATTGTATATGAGTGAGTTGCACTGAAAAACTTAGAATTTACTGAAAAACCCGCATTAGACGAAATGCACAGTGTAGTACATAGTATATGAGTGAGTTGCACTGAAAAACTTAGAATTTACTGAAAAACCCGCATTAGACGAAATGCACAGTATAGTACATTGTATATGAGTGAGTTGCACTGAAAAACTTAGAATTTACTGAAAAACGCGCATTAGACGAAATGCACAGTGTAGTACATAGTATATGAGTGAGTTGCACTGAAAAACTTAGAATTTACCGAAAAACCCACATTAGACGAAATGCACAGTGTAGTACATTGTATATGAGTGAGTTGCACTGAAAAACTTAGAATTTACTGAAAAACCCGCATTAGACGAAATGCACAGTGTAGTACATAGTATATGAGTGACTTGCACTGAAAAACTTAGAATTTACTGAAAAACCCGCATTAGACGAAATGCAGAGTGTAGTACATTGTATATGAGTGAGTTGCACTGAAAAACTTAGAATTTACTGAAAAACCCGCATTAGACGAAATGCAGAGTGTAGTACATTGTATATGAGTGAGTTGCACTGAAAAACTAGGAATTTACTGAAAAACCCGCATTAGACGAAATGCACAGTGTAGTACATAGTATATGAGTGAGTTGCACAGAAAAACTTAGAATTTACTGAAAAACCCGCATTAGACGAAATGCACAGTGTAGTACATTGTATATGAGTGAGTTGCACTGAAAAACTTAGAATTTACTGAAAAACCCGCATTAGACGAAATGCACAGTGTAGTACATAGTATATGAGTGAGTTGCACTGAAAAACTTAGAATTTACTGAAAAACCCGCATTAGACGAAATGCACAGTGTAGTACATTGTATATGAGTGAGTTGCACTGAAAAACTTAGAATTTACTGAAAAACCCGCATTAGACGAAATGCACAGTGTAGTACATAGTATATGAGTGAGTTGCACTGAAAAACTTAGAATTTACCGAAAAACCCGCATTAGACGAAATGCACAGTGTAGTACATTGTATATGAGTTAGTTGCACTGAAAAACTTTGAATTTACCCAAAAACCCGCATTAGAGGAAATGCACAGCGTAGTACATTGTATATGAGTGAGTTGCACTGAAAAACTTAGAATTTACTGAAAAACCCGCATTAGACGAAATGCACAGTGTAGTACATTGTATATGAGTGAGTTGCACTGAAAAACTTAGAATTTACTGAAAAACCCGCAATAGACGAAATGCACAGCGTAGTACATTGTATATGAGTGAGTTGCACTGAAAAACTTAGAATTTACTGAAAAACCCGCATTAGACGAAATGCACAGTGTAGTACATTGTATATGAGTGAGTTGCACTGAAAAAATTAGAATTTACTGAAAAACCCGCATTAGACGAAATGCACAGTGTAGTACATAGTATATGAGTGAGTTGCACTGAAAAACTCAGAATTTACTGAAAAACACGCATTAGACGAAATGCACAGTGTAGTACATTGTATATGAGTGAGTTGCACTGAAAAACTCAGAATTTACTGAAAAACCCGCATTAGACGAAATGCACAGTGTAGTACATAGTATATGAGTGAGTTGCACTGAAAAACTTAGAATTTACTGAAAAACCCGCATTAGACGAAATGCAGAGTGTAGTACATTGTATATGAGTGAGTTGCTTTGAAAAACTAGGAATTTACTGAAAAACCCGCATTAGACGAAATGCAGAGTGTAGTACATAGTATATGAGTGAGTTGCACTGAAAAACTAGGAATTTACTGAAAAACCCGCATTAGACGAAATGCACAGTGTAGTACATAGTATATGAGTGAGTTGCACTGAAAAACTAGGAACTTACTGAAAAACCCGCATTAGACGAAATGCACAGTGTAGTACATTGTATATGAGTGAGTTGCACTGAAAAACTTAGAATTTACTGAAAAACCCGAATTAGACGAAATGCACAGTGTAGTACATTGTATATGAGTGAGTTGCACTGAAAAACTTAGAATTTACTGAAAAACCCGAATTAGACGAAATGCACAGTGTAGTACATTGTATATGAGTGAGTTGCACTGAAAAACTTAGAATTTACTGAAAAACCCGCATTAGACGAAATGCACAGTGTAGTACATTGTACATGAGTGAGTTGCACTGAAAAACTTAGTATTTACAGAAAAACCCGCATTAGACGAAATGCACAGTGTAGTACATAGTATATGAGTGAGTTGCAATGAAAAACTTAGAATTTACTGAAAAACCCGCATTAGACGAAATGCACAGTGTAGTACATTGTATATGAGTGTGTTGCACTGAAAAACTTAGAATTTACTGCAAAACCCGCATTAGACGAAATGCACAGTGTAGTAAATTGTATATGAGTGTGTTGCACTGAAAAACTTAGAATTTACTGAAAAACCCGCATTAGACGAAATGCACAGTGTAGTACATAGTATATGAGTGAGTTGCACTGAAAAACTTAGAATTTACTGAAAAACCCGCATTAGACGAAATGCACAGTGTAGTACATTGTATATGAGTGAGTTGCACTGAAAAACTTAGAATTTACTGAAAAACCCGCATTAGACGAAATGCACAGTGTAGTACATTGTATATGAGTGAGTTGCACTGAAAAACTTAGAATTTACTGAAAAACCCGCATTAGACGAAATGCACAGTGTAGTATATAGTATATGAGTGAGTTGCACTGAAAAACTTAGAATTTACTGAAAAACCCGCATTAGACGAAATGCACAGTGTAGTATATAGTATATGAGTGAGTTGCACTGAAAAACTTAGAATTTACTGAAAAACCCGCATTAGACGAAATGCACAGTGTAGTACATTGTATATGAGTGAGTTGCACTGAAAAACTTAGAATTTACTGAAAAACCCGCATTAGACGAAATGCACAGTGTAGTACATTGTATATGAGTGAGTTGCACTGAAAAACTTAGAATTTACTGAAAAACCCGCATTAGACGAAATGCACAGTGTAGTACATTGTATATGAGTGAGTTGCACTGAAAAACTTAGAATTTACTGAAAAACCCGCATTAGACGAAATGCACAGCGTAGTACATTGTATATGAGTGAGTTGCACTGAAAAACTTAGAATTTACTGAAAAACCCGCATTAGACATAATGCACAGTGTAGTACATTGTATATGAGTGAGTTGCACTGAAAAACTTAGAATTTACTGAAAAACCCGCATTAGAGGAAATGCAGAGTGTAGTACATTGTATATGAGTGAGTTGCACTGAAAAACTTAGAATTTACTGAAAAACCCGCATTAGACGAAATGCACAGTGTAGTACATAGTATATGAGTGAGTTGCACTGAAAAACTTAGAATTTACTGAAAAACCCGCATTAGACGAAATGCACAGTGTAGTACATTGTATATGAGTGAGTTGCACTGAAAAACTTAGAATTTACTGAAAAACCCGCATTAGACGAAATGCACAGTGTAGTACATTGTACATGAGTGAGTTGCACTGAAAAACTTAGTATTTACAGAAAAACCCGCATTAGACGAAATGCACAGTGTAGTACATAGTATATGAGTGAGTTGCACTGAAAAACTTAGAATTTACTGAAAAACCCGCATTAGACGAAATGCACAGTGTAGTACATAGTATATGAGTGAGTTGCACTGAAAAACTTAGAATTTACTGAAAAACCCGCATTAGACGAAATGCACAGTGTAGTACATTGTATATGAGTGAGTTGCACTGAAAAACTTAGAATTTACTGAAAAACCCGCATTAGACGAAATGCACAGTGTAGTACATTGTATATGAGTGAGTTGCACTGAAAAACTTAGAATTTACTGAAAAACCCGCATTAGACGAAATGCACAGTGTAGTAAATTGTATATGAGTGTGTTGCACTGAAAAACTTAGAATTTACTGAAAAACCCGCATTAGACGAAATGCACAGTGTAGTACATAGTATATGAGTGAGTTGCACTGAAAAACTTAGAATTTACTGAAAAACCCGCATTAGACGAAATGCACAGTGTAGTACATTGTATATGAGTGAGTTGCACTGAAAAAATTAGAATTTACTGAAAAACCCGCATTAGACGAAATGCACAGTGTAGTACATTGTATATGAGTGAGTTGCACTGAAAAACTTAGAATTTACTGAAAAACCCGCATTAGACGAAATGCACAGTGTAGTATATAGTATATGAGTGAGTTGCACTGAAAAACTTAGAATTTACTGAAAAACCCGCATTAGACGAAATGCACAGTGTAGTATATAGTATATGAGTGAGTTGCACTGAAAAACTTAGAATTTACTGAAAAACCCGCATTAGACGAAATGCACAGTGTAGTACATTGTATATGAGTGAGTTGCACTGAAAAACTTAGAATTTACTGAAAAACCCGCATTAGACGAAATGCACAGTGTAGTACATTGTATATGAGTGAGTTGCACTGAGAAACTTAGAATTTACTGAAAAACCCGCATTAGACGAAATGCACAGTGTAGTACATTGTATATGAGTGAGTTGCACTGAAAAACTTAGAATTTACTGAAAAACCCGCATTAGACGAAATGCACAGCGTAGTACATTGTATATGAGTGAGTTGCACTGAAAAACTTAGAATTTACTGAAAAACCCGCATTAGACGAAATGCACAGTGTAGTACATTGTATATGAGTGAGTTGCACTGAAAAACTTAGAATTTACTGAAAAACCCGTAGTAGACGAAATGCACAGTGTAGTACATTGTATATGAGTGAGTTGCACTGAAAAACTTAGAATTTACTGAAAAACCCGCATTAGACGAAATGCACAGTGTAGTACATTGTATATGAGTGAGTTGCACTGAAAAACTTAGAATTTACTGAAAAACCCGCATTAGACGAAATGCACAGTATAGTACATTGTATATGAGTGAGTTGCACTGAAAAACTAGGAATTTACTGAAAAACCCGTATTAGACGAAATGCACAGTGTAGTACATAGTATATGAGTGAGTTGCACAGAAAAACTTAGAATTTACTGAAAAACCCGCATTAGACGAAATGCACAGTGTAGTACATTGTATATGAGTGAGTTGCACTGAAAAACTTAGAATTTACTGAAGAACCCGCATTAGACGAAATGCACAGTGTAGTACATTGTATATGAGTGAGTTGCACTGAAAAACTTAGAATTTACTGAAAAACCCGCATTAGACGAAATGCACAGTGTAGTACATTGTATATGAGTGAGTTGCACTGAAAAACTTAGAATTTACTGAAAAACCCGCATTAGACGAAATGCACAGTGTAATACATTGTATATGAGTGAGTTGCACTGAAAAACTTAGAATTTACTGAAAAACACGCATTAGACGAAATGCACAGTGTAGTATATAGTATATGAGTGAGTTGCACTGAAAAACTTAGAATTTACTGAAAAACCTGCATTAGACGAAATGCACAGTGTAGTACATTGTATATGAGTGAGTTGCACTGAAAAACTTAGAATTTACTTAAAAACCCGCATTAGATGAAATGCACAGTGTAGTACATTGTATATGAGTGAGTTGCACTGAAAAACTTAGAATTTACTGAAAAACCCGCATTAGACGAAATGCACAGTGTAGTACACTGTATATGAGTGAGTTGCACTGAAAAACTTAGAATTTACTGAAAAACGCGCATTAGACGAAATGCACAGTGTAGTACATAGTATATGAGTGAGTTGCACTGAAAAACTTAGAATTTACCGAAAAACCCACATTAGATGAAATGCACAGTGTAGTACATTGTATATGAGTGAGTTGCACTGAAAAACTTAGAATTTACTGAAAAACCCGCATTAGACGAAATGCACAGTGTAGTACATAGTATATGAGTGAGTTGCACTGAAAAACTTAGAATTTACTGAAAAACCCGCATTAGACGAAATGCAGAGTGTAGTACATTGTATATGAGTGAGTTGCACTGAAAAACTTAGAATTTACTGAAAAACCCGCATTAGACGAAATGCAGAGTGTAGTACATTGTATATGAGTGAGTTGCACTGAAAAACTAGGAATTTACTGAAAAACCCGCATTAGACGAAATGCACAGTGTAGTACATAGTATATGAGTGAGTTGCACAGAAAAACTTAGAATTTACTGAAAAACCCGCATTAGACGAAATGCACAGTGTAGTACATTGTATATGAGTGAGTTGCACTGAAAAACTTAGAATTTACTGAAAAACCCGCATTAGACGAAATGCACAGTGTAGTACATAGTATATGAGTGAGTTGCACTGAAAAACTTAGAATTTACTGAAAAACCCGCATTAGACGAAATGCACAGTGTAGTACATTGTATATGAGTGAGTTGCACTGAAAAACTTAGAATTTACTGAAAAACCCGCATTAGACGAAATGCACAGTGTAGTACATTGTATATGAGTGAGTTGCACTGAAAAACTAGGAATTTACTGAAAAACCCGCATTAGACGAAATGCACAGTGTAGTACATAGTATATGAGTGAGTTGCACAGAAAAACTTAGAATTTACTGAAAAACCCGCATTAGACGAAATGCACAGTGTAGTACATTGTATATGAGTGAGTTGCACTGAAAAACTTAGAATTTACTGAAGAACCCGCATTAGACGAAATGCACAGTGTAGTACATTGTATATGAGTGAGTTGCACTGAAAAACTTAGAATTTACTGAAAAACCCGCATTAGACGAAATGCACAGTGTAGTACATTGTATATGAGTGAGTTGCACTGAAAAACTTAGAATTTACTGAAAAACCCGCATTAGACGAAATGCACAGTGTAATACATTGTATATGAGTGAGTTGCACTGAAAAACTTAGAATTTACTGAAAAACACGCATTAGACGAAATGCACAGTGTAGTATATAGTATATGAGTGAGTTGCACTGAAAAACTTAGAATTTACTGAAAAACCTGCATTAGACGAAATGCACAGTGTAGTACATTGTATATGAGTGAGTTGCACTGTAAAACTTAGAATTTACTTAAAAACCCGCATTAGATGAAATGCACAGTGTAGTACATTGTATATGAGTGAGTTGCACTGAAAAACTTAGAATTTACTGAAAAACCCGCATTAGAGGAAATGCACAGTGTAGTACACTGTATATGAGTGAGTTGCACTGAAAAACTTAGAATTTACTGAAAAACGCGCATTAGACGAAATGCACAGTGTAGTACATAGTATATGAGTGAGTTGCACTGAAAAACTTAGAATTTACCGAAAAACCCACATTAGACGAAATGCACAGTGTAGTACATTGTATATGAGTGAGTTGCACTGAAAAACTTAGAATTTACTGAAAAACCCGCATTAGACGAAATGCACAGTGTAGTACATAGTATATGAGTGAGTTGCACTGAAAAACTTAGAATTTACTGAAAAACCCGCATTAGACGAAATGCAGAGTGTAGTACATTGTATATGAGTGAGTTGCACTGAAAAACTTAGAATTTACTGAAAAACCCGCATTAGACGAAATGCAGAGTGTAGTACATTGTATATGAGTGAGTTGCACTGAAAAACTAGGAATTTACTGAAAAACCCGCATTAGACGAAATGCACAGTGTAGTACATAGTATATGAGTGAGTTGCACAGAAAAACTTAGAATTTACTGAAAAACCCGCATTAGACGAAATGCACAGTGTAGTACATTGTATATGAGTGAGTTGCACTGAAAAACTTAGAATTTACTGAAAAACCCGCATTAGACGAAATGCACAGTGTAGTACATAGTATATGAGTGAGTTGCACTGAAAAACTTAGAATTTACTGAAAAACCCGCATTAGACGAAATGCACAGTGTAGTACATTGTATATGAGTGAGTTGCACTGAAAAACTTAGAATTTACTGAAAAACCCGCATTAGACGAAATGCACAGTGTAGTACATAGTATATGAGTGAGTTGCACTGAAAAACTTAGAATTTCCCGAAAAACCCGCATTAGACGAAATGCACAGTGTAGTACATTGTATATGAGTGAGTTGCACTGAAAAACTTAGAATTTACCGAAAAACCCGCATTAGACGAAATGCACAGTGTAGTACATTGTATATGAGTGAGTTGCACTGAAAAACTTAGAATTTACTGAAAAACCCGCATTAGACGAAATGCACAGTGTAGTACATTGTATATGAGTGAGTTGCACTGAAAAACTTAGAATTTACTGAAAAACCCGCATTAGACGAAATGCACAGCGTAGTACATTGTATATGAGTGAGTTGCACTGAAAAACTTAGAATTTACTGAAAAACCCGCATTAGACGAAATGCACAGTGTAGTACATTGTATATGAGTGAGTTGCACTGAAAAACTCAGAATTTACTGAAAAACACGCATTAGACGAAATGCACAGTGTAGTACATTGTATATGAGTGAGTTGCACTGAAAAACTCAGAATTTACTGAAAAACCCGCATTAGACGAAATGCACAGTGTAGTACATAGTATATGAGTGAGTTGCACTGAAAAACTTAGAATTTACTGAAAAACCCGCATTAGACGAAATGCAGAGTGTAGTACATTGTATATGAGTGAGTTGCTCTGAAAAACTAGGAATTTACTGAAAAACCCGCATTAGACGAAATGCACAGTGTAGTACATAGTATATGAGTGAGTTGCACTGAAAAACTAGGAATTTACTGAAAAACCCGCATTAGACGAAATGCACAGTGTAGTACATAGTATTTGAGTGAGTTGCACTGAAAAACTAGGAATTTACTGAAAAACCCGCATTAGACGAAATGCACAGTGTAGTACATTGTATATGAGTGAGTTGCACTGAAAAACTTAGAATTTACTGAAAAACCCGAATTAGACGAAATGCACAGTGTAGTACATTGTATATGAGTGAGTTGCACTGAAAAACTTAGAATTTACTGAAAAACCCGCATTAGACGAAATGCAAAGTGTAGTACATTGTATATGAGTGAGTTGCACTGAAAAACTTAGAATTTACTGAAAAACCCGCATTAGACGAAATGCAAAGCGTAGTACATTGTATATGAGTGAGTTGCACTGAAAAACTTAGAATTTACTGAAAAACCCGCATTAGACGAAATGCACAGTGTAGTACATTGTATATGAGTGAGTTGCACTGAAAAAATTAGAATTTACTGAAAAACCCGCATTAGACGAAATGCACAGTGTAGTACATAGTATATGAGTGAGTTGCACTGAAAAACTCAGAATTTACTGAAAAACACGCATTAGACGAAATGCACAGTGTAGTACATTGTATATGAGTGAGTTGCACTGAAAAACTCAGAATTTACTGAAAAACCCGCATTAGACGAAATGCACAGTGTAGTACATAGTATATGAGTGAGTTGCACTGAAAAACTTAGAATTTACTGAAAAACCCGCATTAGACGAAATGCAGAGTGTAGTACATTGTATATGAGTGAGTTGCTCTGAAAAACTAGGAATTTACTGAAAAACCCGCATTAGACGAAATGCAGAGTGTAGTACATAGTATATGAGTGAGTTGCACTGAAAAACTAGGAATTTACTGAAAAACCCGCATTAGACGAAATGCACAGTATAGTACATAGTATATGAGTGAGTTGCACTGAAAAACTAGGAATTTACTGAAAAACCCGCATTAGACGAAATGCATAGTGTAGTACATTGTATATGAGTGAGTTGCACTGAAAAACTTAGAATTTACTGAAAAACCCGAATTAGACGAAATGCACAGTGTAGTACATTGTATATGAGTGAGTTGCACTGAAAAACTTAGAATTTACTGAAAAACCCGAATTAGACGAAATGCACAGTGTAGTACATTGTATATGAGTGAGTTGCACTGAAAAACTTAGAATTTACTGAAAAACCCGCATTAGACGAAATGCACAGTGTAGTACATTGTACATGAGTGAGTTGCACTGAAAAACTTAGTATTTACAGAAAAACCCGCATTAGACGAAATGCACAGTGTAGTACATAGTATATGAGTGAGTTGCACTGAAAAACTTAGAATTTACTGAAAAACCCGCATTAGACGAAATGCACAGTGTAGTACATAGTATATGAGTGAGTTGCAATGAAAAACTTAGAATTTACTGAAAAACCCGCATTAGACGAAATGCACAGTGTAGTACATTGTATATGAGTGTGTTGCACTGAAAAACTTAGAATTTACTGAAAAACCCGCATTAGACGAAATGCACAGTGTAGTAAATTGTATATGAGTGTGTTGCACTGAAAAACTTAGAATTTACTGAAAAACCCGCATTAGACGAAATGCACAGTGTAGTACATAGTATATGAGTGAGTTGCACTGAAAAACTTAGAATTTACTGAAAAACCCGCATTAGACGAAATGCACAGTGTAGTACATTGTATATGAGTGAGTTGCACTGAAAAACTTAGAATTTACTGAAAAACCCGCATTAGACGAAATGCACAGTGTAGTACATTGTATATGAGTGAGTTGCACTGAAAAACTTAGAATTTACTGAAAAACCCGCATTAGACGAAATGCACAGTGTAGTATATAGTATATGAGTGAGTTGCACTGAAAAACTTAGAATTTACTGAAAAACCCGCATTAGACGAAATGCACAGTGTAGTATATAGTATATGAGTGAGTTGCACTGAAAAACTTAGAATTTACTGAAAAACCCGCATTAGACGAAATGCACAGTGTAGTTCATTGTATATGAGTGAGTTGCACTGAAAAACTTAGAATTTACTGAAAAACCCGCATTAGACGAAATGCACAGTGTAGTACATTGTATATGAGTGAGTTGCACTGAAAAACTTAGAATTTACTGAAAAACCCGCATTAGACGAAATGCACAGTGTAGTACATTGTATATGAGTGAGTTGCACTGAAAAACTTAGAATTTACTGAAAAACCCGCATTAGACATAATGCACAGTGTAGTACATTGTATATGAGTGAGTTGCACTGAAAAACTTAGAATTTACTGAAAAACCCGCATTAGACGAAATGCACAGTGTAGTACATTGTATATGAGTGAGTTGCACTGAAAAACTTAGAATTTACTGAAAAACCCGCATTAGACGAAATGCACAGTGTAGTACATAGTATATGAGTGAGTTGCACTGAAAAACTTAGAATTTACTGAAAAACCCGCATTAGACGAAATGCACAGTGTAGTACATAGTATATGAGTGAGTTGCACTGAAAAACTTAGAATTTACTGAAAAACCCGCATTAGACGAAATGCACAGTGTAGTACATTGTATATGAGTGAGTTGCACTGAAAAACTTAGAATTTACTTTAAAACCCGCATTAGACGAAATGCACAGTGTAGTACATTGTATATGAGTGAGTTGCACTGAAAAACTTAGAATTTACTGAAAAACCCGCATTAGACGAAATGCACAGTGTAGTACATAGTACATGAGTGAGTTGCACTGAAAAACTTAGAATTTACTGAAAAACCCGCATTAGACGAAATGCACAGTGTAGTACATAGTATATGAGTGAGTTGCACTGAAAAACTTAGAATTTACTGAAAAACCCGCATTAGACGAAATGCACAGTGTAGTATATAGTATATGAGTGAGTTGCACTGAAAAACTTAGAATTTACTGAAAAACCCGCATTAGAGGAAATGCACAGTGTAGTATATAGTATATGAGTGAGTTGCACTGAAAAACTTAGAATTTACTGAAAAACCCGCATTAGACGAAATGCACAGTGTAGTATATAGTATATGAGTGAGTTGCACTGAAAAACTTAGAATTTACTGAAAAACCCGCATTAGACGAAATGCACAGTGTAGTACATTGTATATGAGTGAGTTGCACTGAAAAAATTAGAATTTACTGAAAAACCCGCATTAGACGAAATGCACAGTGTAGTACATAGTATATGAGTGAGTTGCACTGAAAAACTCAGAATTTACTGAAAAACACGCATTAGACGAAATGCACAGTGTAGTACATTGTATATGAGTGAGTTGCACTGAAAAACTCAGAATTTACTGAAAAACCCGCATTAGACGAAATGCACAGTGTAGTACATAGTATATGAGTGAGTTGCACTGAAAAACTTAGAATTTACTGAAAAACCCGCATTAGACGAAATGCAGAGTGTAGTACATTGTATATGAGTGAGTTGCTCTGAAAAACTAGGAATTTACTGAAAAACCCGCATTAGACGAAATGCAGAGTGTAGTACATAGTATATGAGTGAGTTGCACTGAAAAACTAGGAATTTACTGAAAAACCCGCATTAGACGAAATGCACAGTATAGTACATAGTATATGAGTGAGTTGCACTGAAAAACTAGGAATTTACTGAAAAACCCGCATTAGACGAAATGCATAGTGTAGTACATTGTATATGAGTGAGTTGCACTGAAAAACTTAGAATTTACTGAAAAACCCGAATTAGACGAAATGCACAGTGTAGTACATTGTATATGAGTGAGTTGCACTGAAAAACTTAGAATTTACTGAAAAACCCGAATTAGACGAAATGCACAGTGTAGTACATTGTATATGAGTGAGTTGCACTGAAAAACTTAGAATTTACTGAAAAACCCGCATTAGACGAAATGCACAGTGTAGTACATTGTACATGAGTGAGTTGCACTGAAAAACTTAGTATTTACAGAAAAACCCGCATTAGACGAAATGCACAGTGTAGTACATAGTATATGAGTGAGTTGCACTGAAAAACTTAGAATTTACTGAAAAACCCGCATTAGACGAAATGCACAGTGTAGTACATAGTATATGAGTGAGTTGCACAGAAAAACTTAGAATTTACTGAAAAACCCGCATTAGACGAAATGCACAGTGTAGTACATTGTATATGAGTGAGTTGCACTGAAAAACTTAGAATTTACTGAAAAACCTGCATTAGACGAAATGCACAGTGTAGTACATTGTATATGAGTGAGTTGCACTGAAAAACTTAGAATTTACTGAAAAACCCGCATTAGACGAAATGCACAGTGTAGTACATAGTACATGAGTGAGTTGCAATGAAAAACTTAGAATTTACTGAAAAACCCGCATTAGACGAAATGCACAGTGTAGTACATAGTATATGAGTGAGTTGCAATGAAAAACTTAGAATTTACTGAAAAACCCGCATTAGACGAAATGCACAGTGTAGTACATTGTATATGAGTGTGTTGCACTGAAAAACTTAGAATTTACTGAAAAACCCGCATTAGACGAAATGCACAGTGTAGTAAATTGTATATGAGTGTGTTGCACTGAAAAACTTAGAATTTACTGAAAAACCCGCATTAGACGAAATGCACAGTGTAGTACATAGTATATGAGTGAGTTGCACTGAAAAACTTAGAATTTACTGAAAAACCCGCATTAGACGAAATGCACAGTGTAGTACATTGTATATGAGTGAGTTGCACTGAAAAACTTAGAATTTACTGAAAAACCCGCATTAGACGAAATGCACAGTGTAGTACATTGTATATGAGTGAGTTGCACTGAAAAACTTAGAATTTACTGAAAAACCCGCATTAGACGAAATGCACAGTGTAGTATATAGTATATGAGTGAGTTGCACTGAAAAACTTAGAATTTACTGAAAAACCCGCATTAGACGAAATGCACAGTGTAGTATATAGTATATGAGTGAGTTGCACTGAAAAACTTAGAATTTACTGAAAAACCCGCATTAGACGAAATGCACAGTGTAGTTCATTGTATATGAGTGAGTTGCACTGAAAAACTTAGAATTTACTGAAAAACCCGCATTAGACGAAATGCACAGTGTAGTACATTGTATATGAGTGAGTTGCACTGAAAAACTTAGAATTTACTGAAAAACCCGCATTAGACGAAATGCACAGTGTAGTACATTGTATATGAGTGAGTTGCACTGAAAAACTTAGAATTTACTGAAAAACCCGCATTAGACATAATGCACAGTGTAGTACATTGTATATGAGTGAGTTGCACTGAAAAACTTAGAATTTACTGAAAAACCCGCATTAGACGAAATGCACAGTGTAGTACATTGTATATGAGTGAGTTGCACTGAAAAACTTAGAATTTACTGAAAAACCCGCATTAGACGAAATGCACAGTGTAGTACATAGTATATGAGTGAGTTGCACTGAAAAACTTAGAATTTACTGAAAAACCCGCATTAGACGAAATGCACAGTGTAGTACATAGTATATGAGTGAGTTGCACTGAAAAACTTAGAATTTACTGAAAAACCCGCATTAGACGAAATGCACAGTGTAGTACATTGTATATGAGTGAGTTGCACTGAAAAACTTAGAATTTACTTTAAAACCCGCATTAGACGAAATGCACAGTGTAGTACATTGTATATGAGTGAGTTGCACTGAAAAACTTAGAATTTACTGAAAAACCCGCATTAGACGAAATGCACAGTGTAGTACATAGTACATGAGTGAGTTGCACTGAAAAACTTAGAATTTACTGAAAAACCCGCATTAGACGAAATGCACAGTGTAGTACATAGTATATGAGTGAGTTGCACTGAAAAACTTAGAATTTACTGAAAAACCCGCATTAGACGAAATGCACAGTGTAGTATATAGTATATGAGTGAGTTGCACTGAAAAACTTAGAATTTACTGAAAAACCCGCATTAGAGGAAATGCACAGTGTAGTATATAGTATATGAGTGAGTTGCACTGAAAAACTTAGAATTTACTGAAAAACCCGCATTAGACGAAATGCACAGTGTAGTATATAGTATATGAGTGAGTTGCACTGAAAAACTTAGAATTTACTGAAAAACCCGCATTAGACGAAATGCACAATGTAGTACATTGTATATGAGTGAGTTGCACTGAAAAACTTAGAATTTACTGAAAAACCCGCATTAGAGGAAATGCACAGTGTAGTACATTGTATATGAGTGAGTTGCACTGAGAAACTTAGAATTTACTGAAAAACCCGCATTAGACGAAATGCACAGTGTAGTACATTGTATATGAGTGAGTTGCACTGAAAAACTTAGAATTTACTGAAAAACCCGCATTAGACGAAATCCACAGCGTAGTACATTGTATATGAGTGAGTTGCACTGAAAAACTTAGAATTTACTGAAAAACCCGCATTAGATGAAATGCACAGTGTAGTACATTGTATATGAGTGAGTTGCACTGAAAAACTTAGAATTTACTGAAAAACCCGCATTAGACGAAATGCACAGTGTAGTACATTGTATATGAGTGTGTTGCACTGAAAAACTTAGAATTTACTGCAAAACCCGCATTAGACGAAATGCACAGTGTAGTAAATTGTATATGAGTGTGTTGCACTGAAAAAATTAGAATTTACTGAAAAACCCGCATTAGACGAAATGCACAGTGTAGTACATAGTATATGAGTGAGTTGCACTGAAAAACTTAGAATTTACTGAAAAACCCGCATTAGACGAAATGCACAGTGTAGTACATTGTATATGAGTGAGTTGCACTGAAAAACTTAGAATTTACTGAAAAACCCGCATTAGACGAAATGCACAGTGTAGTACATTGTATATGAGTGAGTTGCACTGAAAAACTTAGAATTTACTGAAAAACCCGCATTAGACGAAATGCACAGTGTAGTATATAGTATATGAGTGAGTTGCACTGAAAAACTTAGAATTTACTGAAAAACCCGAATTAGACGAAATGCACAGTGTAGTACATTGTATATGAGTGAGTTGCACTGAAAAACTTAGAATTTACTGAAAAACCCGCATTAGACGAAATGCACAGTGTAGTACATTGTACATGAGTGAGTTGCACTGAAAAACTTAGTATTTACAGAAAAACCCGCATTAGACGAAATGCACAGTGTAGTACATAGTATATGAGTGAGTTGCACTGAAAAACTTAGAATTTACTGAAAAACCCGCATTAGACGAAATGCACAGTGTAGTACATAGTATATGAGTGAGTTGCAATGAAAAACTTAGAATTTACTGAAAAACCCGCATTAGACGAAATGCACAGTGTAGTACATTGTATATGAGTGTGTTGCACTGAAAAACTTAGAATTTACTGAAAAACCCGCATTAGACGAAATGCACAGTGTAGTAAATTGTATATGAGTGTGTTGCACTGAAAAACTTAGAATTTACTGAAAAACCCGCATTAGACGAAATGCACAGTGTAGTACATAGTATATGAGTGAGTTGCACTGAAAAACTTAGAATTTACTGAAAAACCCGCATTAGACGAAATGCACAGTGTAGTACATTGTATATGAGTGAGTTGCACTGAAAAACTTAGAATTTACTGAAAAACCCGCATTAGACGAAATGCACAGTGTAGTACATTGTATATGAGTGAGTTGCACTGAAAAACTTAGAATTTACTGAAAAACCCGCATTAGACGAAATGCACAGTGTAGTATATAGTATATGAGTGAGTTGCACTGAAAAACTTAGAATTTACTGAAAAACCCGCATTAGACGAAATGCACAGTGTAGTATATAGTATATGAGTGAGTTGCACTGAAAAACTTAGAATTTACTGAAAAACCCGCATTAGACGAAATGCACAGTGTAGTTCATTGTATATGAGTGAGTTGCACTGAAAAACTTAGAATTTACTGAAAAACCCGCATTAGACGAAATGCACAGTGTAGTACATTGTATATGAGTGAGTTGCACTGAAAAACTTAGAATTTACTGAAAAACCCGCATTAGACGAAATGCACAGTGTAGTACATTGTATATGAGTGAGTTGCACTGAAAAACTTAGAATTTACTGAAAAACCCGCATTAGACATAATGCACAGTGTAGTACATTGTATATGAGTGAGTTGCACTGAAAAACTTAGAATTTACTGAAAAACCCGCATTAGACGAAATGCACAGTGTAGTACATTGTATATGAGTGAGTTGCACTGAAAAACTTAGAATTTACTGAAAAACCCGCATTAGACGAAATGCACAGTGTAGTACATAGTATATGAGTGAGTTGCACTGAAAAACTTAGAATTTACTGAAAAACCCGCATTAGACGAAATGCACAGTGTAGTACATAGTATATGAGTGAGTTGCACTGAAAAACTTAGAATTTACTGAAAAACCCGCATTAGACGAAATGCACAGTGTAGTACATTGTATATGAGTGAGTTGCACTGAAAAACTTAGAATTTACTTTAAAACCCGCATTAGACGAAATGCACAGTGTAGTACATTGTATATGAGTGAGTTGCACTGAAAAACTTAGAATTTACTGAAAAACCCGCATTAGACGAAATGCACAGTGTAGTACATAGTACATGAGTGAGTTGCACTGAAAAACTTAGAATTTACTGAAAAACCCGCATTAGACGAAATGCACAGTGTAGTACATAGTATATGAGTGAGTTGCACTGAAAAACTTAGAATTTACTGAAAAACCCGCATTAGACGAAATGCACAGTGTAGTATATAGTATATGAGTGAGTTGCACTGAAAAACTTAGAATTTACTGAAAAACCCGCATTAGAGGAAATGCACAGTGTAGTATATAGTATATGAGTGAGTTGCACTGAAAAACTTAGAATTTACTGAAAAACCCGCATTAGACGAAATGCACAGTGTAGTATATAGTATATGAGTGAGTTGCACTGAAAAACTTAGAATTTACTGAAAAACCCGCATTAGACGAAATGCACAGTGTAGTACATTGTATATGAGTGAGTTGCACTGAAAAAATTAGAATTTACTGAAAAACCCGCATTAGACGAAATGCACAGTGTAGTACATAGTATAATGAGTGAGTTGCACTGAAAAACTCAGAATTTACTGAAAAACACGCATTAGACGAAATGCACAGTGTAGTACATTGTATATGAGTGAGTTGCACTGAAAAACTCAGAATTTACTGAAAAACCCGCATTAGACGAAATGCACAGTGTAGTACATAGTATATGAGTGAGTTGCACTGAAAAACTTAGAATTTACTGAAAAACCCGCATTAGACGAAATGCAGAGTGTAGTACATTGTATATGAGTGAGTTGCTCTGAAAAACTAGGAATTTACTGAAAAACCCGCATTAGACGAAATGCAGAGTGTAGTACATAGTATATGAGTGAGTTGCACTGAAAAACTAGGAATTTACTGAAAAACCCGCATTAGACGAAATGCACAGTATAGTACATAGTATATGAGTGAGTTGCACTGAAAAACTAGGAATTTACTGAAAAACCCGCATTAGACGAAATGCATAGTGTAGTACATTGTATATGAGTGAGTTGCACTGAAAAACTTAGAATTTACTGAAAAACCCGAATTAGACGAAATGCACAGTGTAGTACATTGTATATGAGTGAGTTGCACTGAAAAACTTAGAATTTACTGAAAAACCCGAATTAGACGAAATGCACAGTGTAGTACATTGTATATGAGTGAGTTGCACTGAAAAACTTAGAATTTACTGAAAAACCCGCATTAGACGAAATGCACAGTGTAGTACATTGTACATGAGTGAGTTGCACTGAAAAACTTAGTATTTACAGAAAAACCCGCATTAGACGAAATGCACAGTGTAGTACATAGTATATGAGTGAGTTGCACTGAAAAACTTAGAATTTACTGAAAAACCCGCATTAGACGAAATGCACAGTGTAGTACATAGTATATGAGTGAGTTGCACAGAAAAACTTAGAATTTACTGAAAAACCCGCATTAGACGAAATGCACAGTGTAGTACATTGTATATGAGTGAGTTGCACTGAAAAACTTAGAATTTACTGAAAAACCTGCATTAGACGAAATGCACAGTGTAGTACATTGTATATGAGTGAGTTGCACTGAAAAACTTAGAATTTACTGAAAAACCCGCATTAGACGAAATGCACAGTGTAGTACATAGTACATGAGTGAGTTGCAATGAAAAACTTAGAATTTACTGAAAAACCCGCATTAGACGAAATGCACAGTGTAGTACATAGTATATGAGTGAGTTGCAATGAAAAACTTAGAATTTACTGAAAAACCCGCATTAGACGAAATGCACAGTGTAGTACATTGTATATGAGTGTGTTGCACTGAAAAACTTAGAATTTACTGAAAAACCCGCATTAGACGAAATGCACAGTGTAGTAAATTGTATATGAGTGTGTTGCACTGAAAAACTTAGAATTTACTGAAAAACCCGCATTAGACGAAATGCACAGTGTAGTACATAGTATATGAGTGAGTTGCACTGAAAAACTTAGAATTTACTGAAAAACCCGCATTAGACGAAATGCACAGTGTAGTACATTGTATATGAGTGAGTTGCACTGAAAAACTTAGAATTTACTGAAAAACCCGCATTAGACGAAATGCACAGTGTAGTACATTGTATATGAGTGAGTTGCACTGAAAAACTTAGAATTTACTGAAAAACCCGCATTAGACGAAATGCACAGTGTAGTATATAGTATATGAGTGAGTTGCACTGAAAAACTTAGAATTTACTGAAAAACCCGCATTAGACGAAATGCACAGTGTAGTATATAGTATATGAGTGAGTTGCACTGAAAAACTTAGAATTTACTGAAAAACCCGCATTAGACGAAATGCACAGTGTAGTTCATTGTATATGAGTGAGTTGCACTGAAAAACTTAGAATTTACTGAAAAACCCGCATTAGACGAAATGCACAGTGTAGTACATTGTATATGAGTGAGTTGCACTGAAAAACTTAGAATTTACTGAAAAACCCGCATTAGACGAAATGCACAGTGTAGTACATTGTATATGAGTGAGTTGCACTGAAAAACTTAGAATTTACTGAAAAACCCGCATTAGACATAATGCACAGTGTAGTACATTGTATATGAGTGAGTTGCACTGAAAAACTTAGAATTTACTGAAAAACCCGCATTAGACGAAATGCACAGTGTAGTACATTGTATATGAGTGAGTTGCACTGAAAAACTTAGAATTTACTGAAAAACCCGCATTAGACGAAATGCACAGTGTAGTACATAGTATATGAGTGAGTTGCACTGAAAAACTTAGAATTTACTGAAAAACCCGCATTAGACGAAATGCACAGTGTAGTACATAGTATATGAGTGAGTTGCACTGAAAAACTTAGAATTTACTGAAAAACCCGCATTAGACGAAATGCACAGTGTAGTACATTGTATATGAGTGAGTTGCACTGAAAAACTTAGAATTTACTTTAAAACCCGCATTAGACGAAATGCACAGTGTAGTACATTGTATATGAGTGAGTTGCACTGAAAAACTTAGAATTTACTGAAAAACCCGCATTAGACGAAATGCACAGTGTAGTACATAGTACATGAGTGAGTTGCACTGAAAAACTTAGAATTTACTGAAAAACCCGCATTAGACGAAATGCACAGTGTAGTACATAGTATATGAGTGAGTTGCACTGAAAAACTTAGAATTTACTGAAAAACCCGCATTAGACGAAATGCACAGTGTAGTATATAGTATATGAGTGAGTTGCACTGAAAAACTTAGAATTTACTGAAAAACCCGCATTAGAGGAAATGCACAGTGTAGTATATAGTATATGAGTGAGTTGCACTGAAAAACTTAGAATTTACTGAAAAACCCGCATTAGACGAAATGCACAGTGTAGTATATAGTATATGAGTGAGTTGCACTGAAAAACTTAGAATTTACTGAAAAACCCGCATTAGACGAAATGCACAATGTAGTACATTGTATATGAGTGAGTTGCACTGAAAAACTTAGAATTTACTGAAAAACCCGCATTAGAGGAAATGCACAGTGTAGTACATTGTATATGAGTGAGTTGCACTGAGAAACTTAGAATTTACTGAAAAACCCGCATTAGACGAAATGCACAGTGTAGTACATTGTATATGAGTGAGTTGCACTGAAAAACTTAGAATTTACTGAAAAACCCGCATTAGACGAAATCCACAGCGTAGTACATTGTATATGAGTGAGTTGCACTGAAAAACTTAGAATTTACTGAAAAACCCGCATTAGATGAAATGCACAGTGTAGTACATTGTATATGAGTGAGTTGCACTGAAAAACTTAGAATTTACTGAAAAACCCGCATTAGACGAAATGCACAGTGTAGTACATTGTATATGAGTGTGTTGCACTGAAAAACTTAGAATTTACTGCAAAACCCGCATTAGACGAAATGCACAGTGTAGTAAATTGTATATGAGTGTGTTGCACTGAAAAAATTAGAATTTACTGAAAAACCCGCATTAGACGAAATGCACAGTGTAGTACATAGTATATGAGTGAGTTGCACTGAAAAACTTAGAATTTACTGAAAAACCCGCATTAGACGAAATGCACAGTGTAGTACATTGTATATGAGTGAGTTGCACTGAAAAACTTAGAATTTACTGAAAAACCCGCATTAGACGAAATGCACAGTGTAGTACATTGTATATGAGTGAGTTGCACTGAAAAACTTAGAATTTACTGAAAAACCCGCATTAGACGAAATGCACAGTGTAGTATATAGTATATGAGTGAGTTGCACTGAAAAACTTAGAATTTACTGAAAAACCCGCATTAGACGAAATGCACAGTGTAGTATATAGTATATGAGTGAGTTGCACTGAAAAACTTAGAATTTACTGAAAAACCCGCATTAGACGAAATGCACAGTGTAGTACATTGTATATGAGTGAGTTGCACTGAAAAACTTAGAATTTACTGAAAAACCCGCATTAGACGAAATGCACAGTGTAGTACATTGTATATGAGTGAGTTGCACTGAAAAACTTAGAATTTACTGAAAAACCCGCATTAGACGAAATGCACAGTGTAGTACATTGTATATGAGTGAGTTGCACTGAAAAACTTAGAATTTACTGAAAAACCCGCATTAGACGAAATGCACAGTGTAGTACATAGTACATGAGTGAGTTGCACTGAAAAACTTAGAATTTACTGAAAAACCCGCATTAGACGAAATGCACAGTGTAATACATTGTATATGAGTGAGTTGCACTGAAAAACTTAGAATTTACTGAAAAACACGCATTAGACGAAATGCACAGTGTAGTATATAGTATATGAGTGAGTTGCACTGAAAAACTTAGAATTTACTGAAAAACCTGCATTAGACGAAATGCACAGTGTAGTACATTGTATATGAGTGAGTTGCACTGAAAAACTTAGAATTTACTGAAAAACCCGCATTAGACGAAATGCACAGTGTAGTACATAGTATATGAGTGAGTTGCACTGAAAAACTAGGAATTTACTGAAAAACCCGCATTAGACGAAATGCACAGTATAGTACATAGTATATGAGTGAGTTGCACTGAAAAACTAGGAATTTACTGAAAAACCCGCATTAGACGAAATGCATAGTGTAGTACATTGTATATGAGTGAGTTGCACTGAAAAACTTAGAATTTACTGAAAAACCCGAATTAGACGAAATGCACAGTGTAGTACATTGTATATGAGTGAGTTGCACTGAAAAACTTAGAATTTACTGAAAAACCCGCATTACACGAAATGCAGAGTGTAGTACATAGTATATGAGTGAGTTGCACTGAAAAACTAGGAATTTTTTGAAAAACCCGCATTAGACGAAATGCACAGTATAGTACATAGTATATGAGTGAGTTGCACTGAAAAACTAGGAATTTACTGAAAAACCCGCATTAGACGAAATGCATAGTGTAGTACATTGTATATGAGTGAGTTGCACTGAAAAACTTAGAATTTACTGAAAAACCCGAATTAGACGAAATGCACAGTGTAGTACATTGTATATGAGTGAGTTGCACTGAAAAACTTAGAATTTACTGAAAAACCCGAATTAGACGAAATGCACAGTGTAGTACATTGTATATGAGTGAGTTGCACTGAAAAACTTAGAATTTACTGAAAAACCCGCATTAGACGAAATGCACAGTGTAGTACATTGTACATGAGTGAGTTGCACTGAAAAACTTAGTATTTACAGAAAAACCCGCATTAGACGAAATGCACAGTGTAGTACATAGTATATGAGTGAGTTGCACTGAAAAACTTAGAATTTACTGAAAAACCCGCATTAGACGAAATGCACAGTGTAGTACATTGTATATGAGTGAGTTGCACTGAAAAACTTAGAATTTACTGAAAAACCTGCATTAGACGAAATGCACAGTGTAGTACATTGTATATGAGTGAGTTGCACTGAAAAACTTAGAATTTACTGAAAAACCCGCATTAGACGAAATGCACAGTGTAGTACATAGTACATGAGTGAGTTGCAATGAAAAACTTAGAATTTACTGAAAAACCCGCATTAGACGAAATGCACAGTGTAGTACATAGTATATGAGTGAGTTGCAATGAAAAACTTAGAATTTACTGAAAAACCCGCATTAGACGAAATGCACAGTGTAGTACATTGTATATGAGTGTGTTGCACTGAAAAACTTAGAATTTACTGAAAAACCCGCATTAGACGAAATGCACAGTGTAGTAAATTGTATATGAGTGTGTTGCACTGAAAAACTTAGAATTTACTGAAAAACCCGCATTAGACGAAATGCACAGTGTAGTACATAGTATATGAGTGAGTTGCACTGAAAAACTTAGAATTTACTGAAAAACCCGCATTAGACGAAATGCAAAGTGTAGTACATTGTATATGAGTGAGTTGCACTGAAAAACTTAGAATTTACTTAAAAACCCGCATTAGACGAAATGCACAGTGTAGTACATTGTATATGAGTGAGTTGCACTGAAAAACTTAGAATTTACTGAAAAACCCGCATTAGACGAAATGCACAGTGTAGTATATAGTATATGAGTGAGTTGCACTGAAAAACTTAGAATTTACTGAAAAACCCGCATTAGACGAAATGCACAGTGTAGTATATAGTATATGAGTGAGTTGCACTGAAAAACTTAGAATTTACTGAAAAACCCGCATTAGACGAAATGCACAGTGTAGTTCATTGTATATGAGTGAGTTGCACTGAAAAACTTAGAATTTACTGAAAAACCCGCATTAGACCAAATGCACAGTGTAGTACATTGTATATGAGTGAGTTGCACTGAAAAACTTAGAATTTACTGAAAAACCCGCATTAGACGAAATGCACAGTGTAGTACATTGTATATGAGTGAGTTGCACTGAAAAACTTAGAATTTACTGAAAAACCCGCATTAGACATAATGCACAGTGTAGTACATTGTATATGAGTGAGTTGCACTGAAAAACTTAGAATTTACTGAAAAACCCGCATTAGACGAAATGCACAGTGTAGTACATTGTATATGAGTGAGTTGCACTGAAAAACTTAGAATTTACTGAAAAACCCGCATTAGACGAAATGCACAGTGTAGTACATAGTATATGAGTGAGTTGCACTGAAAAACTTAGAATTTACTGAAAAACCCGCATTAGACGAAATGCACAGTGTAGTACATAGTATATGAGTGAGTTGCACTGAAAAACTTAGAATTTACTGAAAAACCCGCATTAGACGAAATGCACAGTGTAGTACATTGTATATGAGTGAGTTGCACTGAAAAACTTAGAATTTACTGAAAAACCCGCATTAGACGAAATGCACAGTGTAGTACATTGTATATGAGTGAGTTGCACTGAATAACTTAGAATTTACTGAAAAACCCGCATTAGACGAAATGCACAGTGTAGTACATAGTACATGAGTGAGTTGCACTGAAAAACTTAGAATTTACTGAAAAACCCGCATTAGACGAAATGCACAGTGTAGTACATAGTATATGAGTGAGTTGCACTGAAAAACTTAGAATTTACTGAAAAACCCGCATTAGACGAAATGCACAGTGTAGTATATAGTATATGAGTGAGTTGCACTGAAAAACTTAGAATTTACTGAAAAACCCGCATTAGAGGAAATGCACAGTGTAGTATATAGTATATGAGTGAGTTGCACTGAAAAACTTAGAATTTACTGAAAAACCCGCATTAGAGGAAATGCACAGTGTAGTATATAGTATATGAGTGAGTTGCACTGAAAAACTTAGAATTTACTGAAAAACCCGCATTAGACGAAATGCACAATGTAGTACATTGTATATGAGTGAGTTGCACTGAAAAACTTAGAATTTACTGAAAAACCCGCATTAGAGGAAATGCACAGTGTAGTACATTGTATATGAGTGAGTTGCACTGAGAAACTTAGAATTTACTGAAAAACCCGCATTAGACGAAATGCACAGTGTAGTACATTGTATATGAGTGAGTTGCACTGAAAAACTTAGAATTTACTGAAAAACCCGCATTAGACGAAATCCACAGCGTAGTACATTGTATATGAGTGAGTTGCACTGAAAAACTTAGAATTTACTGAAAAACCCGCATTAGATGAAATGCACAGTGTAGTACATTGTATATGAGTGAGTTGCACTGAAAAACTTAGAATTTACTGAAAAACCCGCATTAGACGAAATGCACAGTGTAGTACATTGTATATGAGTGTGTTGCACTGAAAAACTTAGAATTTACTGCAAAACCCGCATTAGACGAAATGCACAGTGTAGTAAATTGTATATGAGTGTGTTGCACTGAAAAACTTAGAATTTACAGAAAAACCCGCATTAGACGAAATGCACAGTGTAGTACATAGTATATGAGTGAGTTGCACTGAAAAACTTAGAATTTACTGAAAAACCCGCATTAGACGAAATGCACAGTGTAGTACATTGTATATGAGTGAGTTGCACTGAAAAACTTAGAATTTACTGAAAAACCCGCATTAGACGAAATGCACAGTGTAGTACATTGTATATGAGTGAGTTGCACTGAAAAACTTAGAATTTACTGAAAAACCCGCATTAGACGAAATGCACAGTGTAGTATATAGTATATGAGTGAGTTGCACTGAAAAACTTAGAATTTACTGAAAAACCCGCATTAGACGAAATGCACAGTGTAGTATATAGTATATGAGTGAGTTGCACTGAAAAACTTAGAATTTACTGAAAAACCCGCATTAGACGAAATGCACAGTGTAGTATATAGTATATGAGTGAGTTGCACTGAAAAACTTAGAATTTACTGAAAAACCCGCATTAGACGAAATGCACAGTGTAGTATATAGTATATGAGTGAGTTGCACTGAAAAACTTAGAATTTACTGAAAAACCCGCATTAGACGAAATGCACAGTGTAGTACATTGTATATGAGTGAGTTGCACTGAAAAACTTAGAATTTACTGAAAAACCCGCATTAGACGAAATGCACAGTGTAGTACATTGTACATGAGTGAGTTGCACTGAAAAACTTAGTATTTACAGAAAAACCCGCATTAGACGAAATGCACAGTGTAGTACATAGTATATGAGTGAGTTGCACTGAAAAACTTAGAATTTACTGAAAAACCCGCATTAGACGAAATGCACAGTGTAGTACATTGTATATGAGTGAGTTGCACTGAAAAACTTAGAATTTACTGAAAAACCTGCATTAGACGAAATGCACAGTGTAGTACATTGTATATGAGTGAGTTGCACTGAAAAACTTAGAATTTACTGAAAAACCCGCATTAGACGAAATGCACAGTGTAGTACATAGTACATGAGTGAGTTGCAATGAAAAACTTAGAATTTACTGAAAAACCCGCATTAGACGAAATGCACAGTGTAGTACATAGTATATGAGTGAGTTGCAATGAAAAACTTAGAATTTACTGAAAAACCCGCATTAGATGAAATGCACAGTGTAGTACATTGTATATGAGTGTGTTGCACTGAAAAACTTAGAATTTACTGAAAAACCCGCATTAGACGAAATGCACAGTGTAGTAAATTGTATATGAGTGTGTTGCACTGAAAAACTTAGAATTTACTGAAAAACCCGCATTAGACGAAATGCACAGTGTAGTACATAGTATATGAGTGAGTTGCACTGAAAAACTTAGAATTTACTGAAAAACCCGCATTAGACGAAATGCAAAGTGTAGTACATTGTATATGAGTGAGTTGCACTGAAAAACTTAGAATTTACTTAAAAACCCGCATTAGACGAAATGCACAGTGTAGTACATTGTATATGAGTGAGTTGCACTGAAAAACTTAGAATTTACTGAAAAACCCGCATTAGACGAAATGCACAGTGTAGTATATAGTATATGAGTGAGTTGCACTGAAAAACTTAGAATTTACTGAAAAACCCGCATTAGACGAAATGCACAGTGTAGTATATAGTATATGAGTGAGTTGCACTGAAAAACTTAGAATTTACTGAAAAACCCGCATTAGACGAAATGCACAGTGTAGTTCATTGTATATGAGTGAGTTGCACTGAAAAACTTAGAATTTACTGAAAAACCCGCATTAGACCAAATGCACAGTGTAGTACATTGTATATGAGTGAGTTGCACTGAAAAACTTAGAATTTACTGAAAAACCCGCATTAGACGAAATGCACAGTGTAGTACATTGTATATGAGTGAGTTGCACTGAAAAACTTAGAATTTACTGAAAAACCCGCATTAGACATAATGCACAGTGTAGTACATTGTATATGAGTGAGTTGCACTGAAAAACTTAGAATTTACTGAAAAACCCGCATTAGACGAAATGCACAGTGTAGTACATTGTATATGAGTGAGTTGCACTGAAAAACTTAGAATTTACTGAAAAACCCGCATTAGACGAAATGCACAGTGTAGTACATAGTATATGAGTGAGTTGCACTGAAAAACTTAGAATTTACTGAAAAACCCGCATTAGACGAAATGCACAGTGTAGTACATAGTATATGAGTGAGTTGCACTGAAAAACTTAGAATTTACTGAAAAACCCGCATTAGACGAAATGCACAGTGTAGTACATTGTATATGAGTGAGTTGCACTGAAAAACTTAGAATTTACTGAAAAACCCGCATTAGACGAAATGCACAGTGTAGTACATTGTATATGAGTGAGTTGCACTGAATAACTTAGAATTTACTGAAAAACCCGCATTAGACGAAATGCACAGTGTAGTACATAGTACATGAGTGAGTTGCACTGAAAAACTTAGAATTTACTGAAAAACCCGCATTAGACGAAATGCACAGTGTAGTACATAGTATATGAGTGAGTTGCACTGAAAAACTTAGAATTTACTGAAAAACCCGCATTAGACGAAATGCACAGTGTAGTATATAGTATATGAGTGAGTTGCACTGAAAAACTTAGAATTTACTGAAAAACCCGCATTAGAGGAAATGCACAGTGTAGTATATAGTATATGAGTGAGTTGCACTGAAAAACTTAGAATTTACTGAAAAACCCGCATTAGAGGAAATGCACAGTGTAGTATATAGTATATGAGTGAGTTGCACTGAAAAACTTAGAATTTACTGAAAAACCCGCATTAGACGAAATGCACAATGTAGTACATTGTATATGAGTGAGTTGCACTGAAAAACTTAGAATTTACTGAAAAACCCGCATTAGAGGAAATGCACAGTGTAGTACATTGTATATGAGTGAGTTGCACTGAGAAACTTAGAATTTACTGAAAAACCCGCATTAGACGAAATGCACAGTGTAGTACATTGTATATGAGTGAGTTGCACTGAAAAACTTAGAATTTACTGAAAAACCCGCATTAGACGAAATCCACAGCGTAGTACATTGTATATGAGTGAGTTGCACTGAAAAACTTAGAATTTACTGAAAAACCCGCATTAGATGAAATGCACAGTGTAGTACATTGTATATGAGTGAGTTGCACTGAAAAACTTAGAATTTACTGAAAAACCCGCATTAGACGAAATGCACAGTGTAGTACATTGTATATGAGTGTGTTGCACTGAAAAACTTAGAATTTACTGCAAAACCCGCATTAGACGAAATGCACAGTGTAGTAAATTGTATATGAGTGTGTTGCACTGAAAAACTTAGAATTTACAGAAAAACCCGCATTAGACGAAATGCACAGTGTAGTACATAGTATATGAGTGAGTTGCACTGAAAAACTTAGAATTTACTGAAAAACCCGCATTAGACGAAATGCACAGTGTAGTACATTGTATATGAGTGAGTTGCACTGAAAAACTTAGAATTTACTGAAAAACCCGCATTAGACGAAATGCACAGTGTAGTACATTGTATATGAGTGAGTTGCACTGAAAAACTTAGAATTTACTGAAAAACCCGCATTAGACATAATGCACAGTGTAGTACATTGTATATGAGTGAGTTGCACTGAAAAACTTAGAATTTACTGAAAAACCCGCATTAGACGAAATGCACAGTGTAGTACATTGTATATGAGTGAGTTGCACTGAAAAACTTAGAATTTACTGAAAAACCCGCATTAGACGAAATGCACAGTGTAGTACATAGTATATGAGTGAGTTGCACTGAAAAACTTAGAATTTACTGAAAAACCCGCATTAGACGAAATGCACAGTGTAGTACATAGTATATGAGTGAGTTGCACTGAAAAACTTAGAATTTACTGAAAAACCCGCATTAGACGAAATGCACAGTGTAGTACATTGTATATGAGTGAGTTGCACTGAAAAACTTAGAATTTACTGAAAAACCCGCATTAGACGAAATGCACAGTGTAGTACATTGTATATGAGTGAGTTGCACTGAATAACTTAGAATTTACTGAAAAACCCGCATTAGACGAAATGCACAGTGTAGTACATAGTACATGAGTGAGTTGCACTGAAAAACTTAGAATTTACTGAAAAACCCGCATTAGACGAAATGCACAGTGTAGTACATAGTATATGAGTGAGTTGCACTGAAAAACTTAGAATTTACTGAAAAACCCGCATTAGACGAAATGCACAGTGTAGTATATAGTATATGAGTGAGTTGCACTGAAAAACTTAGAATTTACTGAAAAACCCGCATTAGAGGAAATGCACAGTGTAGTATATAGTATATGAGTGAGTTGCACTGAAAAACTTAGAATTTACTGAAAAACCCGCATTAGAGGAAATGCACAGTGTAGTATATAGTATATGAGTGAGTTGCACTGAAAAACTTAGAATTTACTGAAAAACCCGCATTAGACGAAATGCACAATGTAGTACATTGTATATGAGTGAGTTGCACTGAAAAACTTAGAATTTACTGAAAAACCCGCATTAGAGGAAATGCACAGTGTAGTACATTGTATATGAGTGAGTTGCACTGAGAAACTTAGAATTTACTGAAAAACCCGCATTAGACGAAATGCACAGTGTAGTACATTGTATATGAGTGAGTTGCACTGAAAAACTTAGAATTTACTGAAAAACCCGCATTAGACGAAATCCACAGCGTAGTACATTGTATATGAGTGAGTTGCACTGAAAAACTTAGAATTTACTGAAAAACCCGCATTAGATGAAATGCACAGTGTAGTACATTGTATATGAGTGAGTTGCACTGAAAAACTTAGAATTTACTGAAAAACCCGCATTAGACGAAATGCACAGTGTAGTACATTGTATATGAGTGTGTTGCACTGAAAAACTTAGAATTTACTGCAAAACCCGCATTAGACGAAATGCACAGTGTAGTAAATTGTATATGAGTGTGTTGCACTGAAAAACTTAGAATTTACAGAAAAACCCGCATTAGACGAAATGCACAGTGTAGTACATAGTATATGAGTGAGTTGCACTGAAAAACTTAGAATTTACTGAAAAACCCGCATTAGACGAAATGCACAGTGTAGTACATTGTATATGAGTGAGTTGCACTGAAAAACTTAGAATTTACTGAAAAACCCGCATTAGACGAAATGCACAGTGTAGTACATTGTATATGAGTGAGTTGCACTGAAAAACTTAGAATTTACTGAAAAACCCGCATTAGACGAAATGCACAGTGTAGTATATAGTATATGAGTGAGTTGCACTGAAAAACTTAGAATTTACTGAAAAACCCGCATTAGACGAAATGCACAGTGTAGTATATAGTATATGAGTGAGTTGCACTGAAAAACTTAGAATTTACTGAAAAACCCGCATTAGACGAAATGCACAGTGTAGTATATAGTATATGAGTGAGTTGCACTGAAAAACTTAGAATTTACTGAAAAACCCGCATTAGACGAAATGCACAGTGTAGTATATAGTATATGAGTGAGTTGCACTGAAAAACTTAGAATTTACTGAAAAACCCGCATTAGACGAAATGCACAGTGTAGTACATAGTATATGAGTGAGTTGCACTGAAAAACTTAGAATTTACTGAAAAACCCGCATTAAACGAAATGCACAGTGTAGTACATTGTATATGAGTGAGTTGCACTGAAAAACTTAGAATTTACTGAAAAACCCGCATTAGACGAAATGCACAGTGTAGTACATTGTATATGAGTGAGTTGCACTGAAAAACTTAGAATTTACTGAAAAACCCGCATTAGACGAAATGCACAGTGTAGTACATTGTATATGAGTGAGTTGCACTGAAAAACTTAGAATTTACTGAAAAACCCGCATTAGACGAAATGCACAGTGTAGTTCATTGTATATGAGTGAGTTGCACTGAAAAACTTAGAATTTACTGAAAAACCCGCATTAGACGAAATGCACAGTGTAGTACATTGTATATGAGTGAGTTGCACTGAAAAACTTAGAATTTACTGAAAAACCCGCATTAGACGAAATGCACAGTGTAGTACATTGTATATGAGTGAGTTGCACTGAAAAACTTAGAATTTACTGAAAAACCCGCATTAGACATAATGCACAGTGTAGTACATTGTATATGAGTGAGTTGCACTGAAAAACTTAGAATTTACTGAAAAACCCGCATTAGACGAAATGCACAGTGTAGTACATTGTATATGAGTGAGTTGCACTGAAAAACTTAGAATTTACTGAAAAACCCGCATTAGACGAAATGCACAGTGTAGTACATAGTATATGAGTGAGTTGCACTGAAAAACTTAGAATTTACTGAAAAACCCGCATTAGACGAAATGCACAGTGTAGTACATAGTATATGAGTGAGTTGCACTGAAAAACTTAGAATTTACTGAAAAACCCGCATTAGACGAAATGCACAGTGTAGTACATTGTATATGAGTGAGTTGCACTGAAAAACTTAGAATTTACTGAAAAACCCGCATTAGACGAAATGCACAGTGTAGTACATTGTATATGAGTGAGTTGCACTGAAAAACTTAGAATTTACTGAAAAACCCGCATTAGACGAAATGCACAGTGTAGTACATAGTACATGAGTGAGTTGCACTGAAAAACTTAGAATTTACTGAAAAACCCGCATTAGACGAAATGCACAGTGTAGTACATAGTATATGAGTGAGTTGCACTGAAAAACTTAGAATTTACTGAAAAACCCGCATTAGACGAAATGCACAGTGTAGTATATAGTATATGAGTGAGTTGCACTGAAAAACTTAGAATTTACTGAAAAACCCGCATTAGAGGAAATGCACAGTGTAGTATATAGTATATGAGTGAGTTGCACTGAAAAACTTAGAATTTACTGAAAAACCCGCATTAGACGAAATGCACAGTGTAGTATATAGTATATGAGTGAGTTGCACTGAAAAACTTAGAATTTACTGAAAAACCCGCATTAGACGAAATGCACAATGTAGTACATTGTATATGAGTGAGTTGCACTGAAAAACTTAGAATTTACTGAAAAACCCGCATTAGAGGAAATGCACAGTGTAGTACATTGTATATGAGTGAGTTGCACTGAGAAACTTAGAATTTACTGAAAAACCCGCATTAGACGAAATGCACAGTGTAGTACATTGTATATGAGTGAGTTGCACTGAAAAACTTAGAATTTACTGAAAAACCCGCATTAGACGAAATGCACAGTGTAGTATATAGTATATGAGTGAGTTGCACTGAAAAACTTAGAATTTACTGAAAAACCCGCATTAGACGAAATGCACAATGTAGTACATTGTATATGAGTGAGTTGCACTGAAAAACTTAGAATTTACTGAAAAACCCGCATTAGAGGAAATGCACAGTGTAGTACATTGTATATGAGTGAGTTGCACTGAAAAACTTAGAATTTACTGAAAAACCCGCATTAGACGAAATGCACAGTGTAGTACATTGTATATGAGTGAGTTGCACTGAAAAACTTAGAATTTACTGAAAAACCCGCATTAGACGAAATGCACAGTGTAGTATATAGTATATGAGTGAGTTGCACTGAAAAACTTAGAATTTACTGAAAAACCCGCATTAGACGAAATGCAGAGTGTAGTATATAGTATATGAGTGAGTTGCACTGAAAAACTTAGAATTTACTGAAAAACCCGCATTAGACGAAATGCACAGTGTAGTACATTGTATATGAGTGAGTTGCACTGAAAAACTTAGAATTTACTGAAAAACCCGCATTAGACGAAATGCACAGTGTAGTACATTGTATATGAGTGAGTTGCACTGAAAAACTTAGAATTTACTGAAAAACCCGCATTAGACGAAATGCACAGTGTAGTACATTGTATATGAGTGAGTTGCACTGAAAAACTTAGAATTTACTGAAAAACCCGCATTAGACGAAATGCACAGTGTAGTACATAGTACATGAGTGAGTTGCACTGAAAAACTTAGAATTTACTGAAAAACCCGCATTAGACGAAATGCACAGTGTAGTACATTGTATATGAGTGAGTTGCACTGAAAAACTTAGAATTTACTGAAAAACCCGCATTAGACGAAATGCACAGTGTAGTACATTGTATATGAGTGAGTTGCACTGAAAAACTTAGAATTTACTGAAAAACCCGCATTAGACGAAATGCACAGTGTAGTATATAGTATATGAGTGAGTTGCACTGAAAAACTTAGAATTTACTGAAAAACCCGCATTAGACGAAATGCACAGTGTAGTATATAGTATATGAGTGAGTTGCACTGAAAAACTTAGAATTTACTGAAAAACCCGCATTAGACGAAATGCACAATGTAGTACATTGTATATGAGTGAGTTGCACTGAAAAACTTAGAATTTACTGAAAAACCCGCATTAGAGGAAATGCACAGTGTAGTACATTTTATATGAGTGAGTTGCACTGAGAAACTTAGAATTTACTGAAAAACCCGCATTAGACGAAATGCACAGTGTAGTACATTGTATATGAGTGAGTTGCACTGAAAAACTTAGAATTTACTGAAAAACCCGCATTAGACGAAATCCACAGCGTAGTACATTGTATATGAGTGAGTTGCACTGAAAAACTTAGAATTTACTGAAAAACCCGCATTAGACGAAATGCACAGTGTAGTACATTGTATATGAGTGAGTTGCACTGAAAAACTTAGAATTTACTGAAAAACCCGCATTAGACGAAATGCACAGTGTAGTACATTGTATATGAGTGTGTTGCACTGAAAAACTTAGAATTTACTGCAAAACCCGCATTAGACGAAATGCACAGTGTAGTAAATTGTATATGAGTGTGTTGCACTGAAAAACTTAGAATTTACTGAAAAACCCGCATTAGACGAAATGCACAGTGTAGTACATAGTATATGAGTGAGTTGCACTGAAAAACTTAGAATTTACTGAAAAACCCGCATTAGACGAAATGCACAGTGTAGTACATTGTATATGAGTGAGTTGCACTGAAAAACTTAGAATTTACTGAAAAACCCGCATTAGACGAAATGCACAGTGTAGTACATTGTATATGAGTGAGTTGCACTGAAAAACTTAGAATTTACTGAAAAACCCGCATTAGACGAAATGCACAGTGTAGTATATAGTATATGAGTGAGTTGCACTGAAAAACTTAGAATTTACTGAAAAACCCGCATTAGAC